>NW_025727126.1:72500-77500 GCF_021461385.2 Schistocerca piceifrons | reverse complement strand
TCCCGCAACATGACCTCCTGCAACGGCGCTACCGCCATCTATGAGACGCCAAGCCGACTAAGACAGCGATGGCGCCACAGTGCCCGCCTTTCGACGCCACCCACAAAGCCTGCAGCCTCTGTCGACCATAGCACCCATTCTCCAGTGGCTCTGCCGCACGAAGCCGTGGACCGGCAATGACTCCACCCGCACCCGTTCGTGGACCACCCCAACCGCCAAACTCGCACCTCCAGCGGATGAACGGCGGACGTTTCCCGCACTCGTAAAGTGCAATCCACCCCTATAACTTGCGTTTCATGAAGAGTTATTTCCAATATGCGACATTCCCGCTGTCCGTATACATGAGCCGCGACCTGTACCACTTACGAGCGAGAGACGCGATCGCGTTGCTCACTGTACGGCGTCCGATACCGAGCCATCAGCATGTCGGTCCCCATGCGCGTTGCACTCGCACTCGCACTCGCAGTCGCAAAAACGTGGGGCAAATATATTACGCGGAAGAGTTATAACAGACCGAGCCCCACTGCATGGGGGGAGTCTTTGTCACTAATGTACACAGATGGAACATTTTGGACTGGAACCAGATTACCCGTACACACGGCGCTGATTAGTAATCAATGCAGAGCCATCAAATTACAGAATATATATACAACTGTCCGTATACATGCTGAAAGAGTGTGCCCACAATGGGAACCACACGTCAGCCAGACACTCTCATCACGCACCACTCTCTGCTTCTAACGGGCGCACATACAATATGTAAGCACCAGCATGGAACAACATCCAGTGCATCCTCTCCGCCACATTACACAATCCACACTATCACAACCAGACCAGGAGGTCCATGCGGAAAATAGAATATCCCCCCCTTTCGACATCCACCATTGCGCAGATAAGGCACCAATACCCACACATGTCCTATACAACGGTGCACCCAACATCACAATAGTACCTCCTGTCACAGCGCACAAACAATGACATGAGTCAAAGACACAGGTCTGACACAAGCATAGAATTGGAGCGCCGCCTCTAATAAGCCAAAGGTGCATCCTGACGTGACAAATCTGATCATGTCACAAGCATTCACTTACTATAATCACTATCAACGAACCTGCTCCCCCCCCTTACACCTTTCCTTACAACAACGTGTAACCTAACCTAACCTAACCTAACCTATGTTGTGCCTTAACCTAACCTATGTTGTGCCTTAACCTAACCTATGTTGTGCCTTAACCTAACCTATGTTGTGCCTTAACCTAACCTATGTTGTGCCTTAACCTAACCTATGTTGTGCCTTAACCTAACCCATGTTGTACCTTAACCTAACCCATGTTGTACCTTAACCTAACCCATGTTGTACCTTAACCTAACCCATGTTGTACCTTAACCTAACCCATGTTGTACCTTAACCTAACCCATGTTGTACCTTAACCTAACCCACGTTGTGCCTTAACCTAACCCACGTTGTGCCTTAACCTAACCCACGTTGTGCCTTAACCTAACCCACGTTGTGCCTTAACCTAACCCACGTTGTACCTTAACCTAACCCACGTTGTCCCCTAACCTAACCCACGTTGTCCCCTAACGTAACCCACGTTGTCCCCTAACGTAACCCACGTTGTCCCCTAACGTAACCCACGTTGTCGCCTAAACCTGCTCTGTAATTGTTATACGACTCGTTCAATTAGTGTAGTGTTGCCCACCCGCAACCCTCGCAATATAGTTCGCTACTCGCACTGCCCGCTCCCCTGTGTATCGCTTCATGTTAAACACCTTGCAAGTCTTGCTCACTTTCCACATGCTCCTGCTGTACACTGTAATGTGGATGGCAGCAGGACGTACATGCCGCCCCTCCCCACGTCCCCACCTTGCCCCCTGCCTTCGCAAGCTGGTTGGTGAGAACTTTGCATGTTCAATGCCCTTCGCATGCGACGTACTCAGGCTACGTTGTGGTGCGGCCTGTGTCAACTGTCCGCTAATGTCGTACGCGTAAACCACAATCTGTACTGCACATTCGTCCTTATGTACTGAATGATACATCGTGGCACATGTGTGACCGTACAACGACTGCGCCCAAAAACGGCGGACCATACAGTGCAAATATTGTGCACGCAGCTACGTGTCGTCTCCCTATGAGAGCTGGATTGCAGTGTGGTACGCCATAGAGACGTGTGGGAGGAACGGACGCCGTGGATGGCGATCAGCATGAGCTGTCTGTTGATGTATTCGGACCTAGTCGTCTCTCCTCACACACCGTGATGGCATGGTGCACCGCGTTCCATATCTGCGACATGCTACAGAGGCCGGTTGACAGTCGTTCGAGCAATGGACATCGCATACGTACGGGGGCCACCTTCCACGTATTGTCTAGGCGTGCACATTTTGTTGCGTGTATGTGGGCAGACGTAGTGTGGCGTGACACCTGACACAGGCATGCAATAATCGTTGAAGTTGCAAATGGCGATGGACGCCTGCGTTTTCTGGTGAAGTTACGCAAATGAACAAATGGTAACCTGTTGTGGTGCGGTTGTTCTCGCTAGGGGTGAATCGGTGATGGCGACGATAGGTTGAGGTACTAACCGGTTGTTCCAGCGATACCCACCATGCCGACGAAACTGAACGGCATCTGGGTGTGAAGCGATACGCGGCGGTGGCTGGGTGGGACCGTCCCCGGCCGGTGAGGGGGCGCCTCCCGGCGTGCTGGCCGCGCGGTGCGTGGGCGCACGCGCTACAGCCGGCTGGTGGGGGCGGCCAGTGGCAGGCGCGCCGGCCGACGGACGCGGCAGGCGTCGCAGCTGCGCGCCGGCGCACCCTGCGCGCGGCGCCGTGCGGCCAAAGTAGGTCCTCGCGGGCCCGGTGCGAAGCGCGGTGGACATCTTCAGTGTGCTGGTCCGATTGAGGACTGTGTGCGTTGAGGATGCGCCGCCGCCCGGCGCTCGGCGCCGCGACGCCGTCTGCTGCTCGGTCGCCCCAGCGGTTCTCGCTGGTGGTTTGTATCGCAGCTGTGCGGATGTGTTGGCGCGTGCGCTGTGCTGGGAGAGTTCGCTTCGGCACCCAAGTGGGGCTTTTGTCCTTCTGTGGCGCTGGCGTTGGAGCTGCCGGTCACCGTAGGTGGCGCGTGTTGTCTCCCGCCGGCAATGCCACGACAGCACGCTCCCGGGCCTCTGTCGGCAGCGGCAAGCTCAGTTGGGAGCACGGGTGGTCGCACCGAAAGCGTCTACTCGCCTAACTCCGGGCGATTGCGCCTCTCTCGAACCCGACCAAGTACTTGGGACGGCGCTGCGCGCCGCCGGGACCTGAGAGGGTTTCGAGGTGTATTGTGCAGGGGAGCTCAGCCTCCTCCTGTTTGCAGAATGATTGAGCGGACGCTTGCGTGTTCGCGCGGGCCCCCGGGACACACTCCCGGGCGGCCGGCTGCTCAGCTCTAGTTGACGCAGCTCCCTGGTTGATCCTGCCAGTAGTCATATGCTTGTCTCAAAGATTAAGCCATGCATGTCTCAGTACAAGCCGCATTAAGGTGAAACCGCGAATGGCTCATTAAATCAGTTATGGTTCCTTAGATCGTACCCACGTTACTTGGATAACTGTGGTAATTCTAGAGCTAATACATGCAAA
This sequence comes from Schistocerca piceifrons, assembly GCF_021461385.2. Classification (NCBI taxonomy): domain Eukaryota; kingdom Metazoa; phylum Arthropoda; class Insecta; order Orthoptera; family Acrididae; genus Schistocerca; species Schistocerca piceifrons. The sequence goes on along the minus strand of NW_025727126.1, from coordinate 73,885 downwards.
CAGAGTCCCGACCAGAGATGGAAGGGACGCTTTTATTAGATCAAAACCAATCGGTCGGCTCGTCCGGTCCGTTTGCCTTGGTGACTCTGAATAACTTTGGGCTGATCGCACGGTCCTCGTACCGGCGACGCATCTTTCAAATGTCTGCCTTATCAACTGTCGATGGTAGGTTCTGCGCCTACCATGGTTGTAACGGGTAACGGGGAATCAGGGTTCGATTCCGGAGAGGGAGCCTGAGAAACGGCTACCACATCCAAGGAAGGCAGCAGGCGCGCAAATTACCCACTCCCGGCACGGGGAGGTAGTGACGAAAAATAACGATACGGGACTCATCCGAGGCCCCGTAATCGGAATGAGTACACTTTAAATCCTTTAACGAGTATCTATTGGAGGGCAAGTCTGGTGCCAGCAGCCGCGGTAATTCCAGCTCCAATAGCGTATATTAAAGTTGTTGCGGTTAAAAAGCTCGTAGTTGGATTTGTGTCCCACGCTGTTGGTTCACCGCCCGTCGGTGTTTAACTGGCATGTATCGTGGGACGTCCTGCCGGTGGGGCGAGCCGAAGGCGTGCGACCGCCTCGTGCGTGCTCGTGCGTCCCGAGGCGGACCCCGTTGAAATCCTACCAGGGTGCTCTTTATTGAGTGTCTCGGTGGGCCGGCACGTTTACTTTGAACAAATTAGAGTGCTTAAAGCAGGCAAGCCCGCCTGAATACTGTGTGCATGGAATAATGGAATAGGACCTCGGTTCTATTTTGTTGGTTTTCGGAACCCGAGGTAATGATTAATAGGGACAGGCGGGGGCATTCGTATTGCGACGTTAGAGGTGAAATTCTTGGATCGTCGCAAGACGAACAGAAGCGAAAGCATTTGCCAAGTATGTTTTCATTAATCAAGAACGAAAGTTAGAGGTTCGAAGGCGATCAGATACCGCCCTAGTTCTAACCATAAACGATGCCAGCCAGCGATCCGCCGCAGTTCCTCCGATGACTCGGCGGGCAGCCTCCGGGAAACCAAAGCTTTTGGGTTCCGGGGGAAGTATGGTTGCAAAGCTGAAACTTAAAGGAATTGACGGAAGGGCACCACCAGGAGTGGAGCCTGCGGCTTAATTTGACTCAACACGGGAAACCTCACCAGGCCCGGACACCGGAAGGATTGACAGATTGATAGCTCTTTCTTGATTCGGTGGGTGGTGGTGCATGGCCGTTCTTAGTTGGTGGAGCGATTTGTCTGGTTAATTCCGATAACGAACGAGACTCTAGCCTGCTAACTAGTCGCGTGACATCCTTCGTGCTGTCAGCGATTACTTTTCTTCTTAGAGGGACAGGCGGCTTCTAGCCGCACGAGATTGAGCAATAACAGGTCTGTGATGCCCTTAGATGTTCTGGG
>NW_025727126.1:62500-65000 GCF_021461385.2 Schistocerca piceifrons | reverse complement strand
ACGTTGTACCTTAACCTAACCCACGTTGTGCCTTAACCTAACCCACGTTGTGCCTTAACCTAACCCACGTTGTGCCTTAACCTAACCCACGTTGTGCCTTAACCTAACCCACGTTGTACCTTAACCTAACCCACGTTGTCCCCTAACCTAACCCACGTTGTCCCCTAACGTAACCCACGTTGTCCCCTAACGTAACCCACGTTGTCCCCTAACGTAACCCACGTTGTCGCCTAAACCTGCTCTGTAATTGTTATACGACTCGTTCAATTAGTGTAGTGTTGCCCACCCGCAACCCTCGCAATATAGTTCGCTACTCGCACTGCCCGCTCCCCTGTGTATCGCTTCATGTTAAACACCTTGCAAGTCTTGCTCACTTTCCACATGCTCCTGCTGTACACTGTAATGTGGATGGCAGCAGGACGTACATGCCGCCCCTCCCCACGTCCCCACCTTGCCCCCTGCCTTCGCAAGCTGGTTGGTGAGAACTTTGCATGTTCAATGCCCTTCGCATGCGACGTACTCAGGCTACGTTGTGGTGCGGCCTGTGTCAACTGTCCGCTAATGTCGTACGCGTAAACCACAATCTGTACTGCACATTCGTCCTTATGTACTGAATGATACATCGTGGCACATGTGTGACCGTACAACGACTGCGCCCAAAAACGGCGGACCATACAGTGCAAATATTGTGCACGCAGCTACGTGTCGTCTCCCTATGAGAGCTGGATTGCAGTGTGGTACGCCATAGAGACGTGTGGGAGGAACGGACGCCGTGGATGGCGATCAGCATGAGCTGTCTGTTGATGTATTCGGACCTAGTCGTCTCTCCTCACACACCGTGATGGCATGGTGCACCGCGTTCCATATCTGCGACATGCTACAGAGGCCGGTTGACAGTCGTTCGAGCAATGGACATCGCATACGTACGGGGGCCACCTTCCACGTATTGTCTAGGCGTGCACATTTTGTTGCGTGTATGTGGGCAGACGTAGTGTGGCGTGACACCTGACACAGGCATGCAATAATCGTTGAAGTTGCAAATGGCGATGGACGCCTGCGTTTTCTGGTGAAGTTACGCAAATGAACAAATGGTAACCTGTTGTGGTGCGGTTGTTCTCGCTAGGGGTGAATCGGTGATGGCGACGATAGGTTGAGGTACTAACCGGTTGTTCCAGCGATACCCACCATGCCGACGAAACTGAACGGCATCTGGGTGTGAAGCGATACGCGGCGGTGGCTGGGTGGGACCGTCCCCGGCCGGTGAGGGGGCGCCTCCCGGCGTGCTGGCCGCGCGGTGCGTGGGCGCACGCGCTACAGCCGGCTGGTGGGGGCGGCCAGTGGCAGGCGCGCCGGCCGACGGACGCGGCAGGCGTCGCAGCTGCGCGCCGGCGCACCCTGCGCGCGGCGCCGTGCGGCCAAAGTAGGTCCTCGCGGGCCCGGTGCGAAGCGCGGTGGACATCTTCAGTGTGCTGGTCCGATTGAGGACTGTGTGCGTTGAGGATGCGCCGCCGCCCGGCGCTCGGCGCCGCGACGCCGTCTGCTGCTCGGTCGCCCCAGCGGTTCTCGCTGGTGGTTTGTATCGCAGCTGTGCGGATGTGTTGGCGCGTGCGCTGTGCTGGGAGAGTTCGCTTCGGCACCCAAGTGGGGCTTTTGTCCTTCTGTGGCGCTGGCGTTGGAGCTGCCGGTCACCGTAGGTGGCGCGTGTTGTCTCCCGCCGGCAATGCCACGACAGCACGCTCCCGGGCCTCTGTCGGCAGCGGCAAGCTCAGTTGGGAGCACGGGTGGTCGCACCGAAAGCGTCTACTCGCCTAACTCCGGGCGATTGCGCCTCTCTCGAACCCGACCAAGTACTTGGGACGGCGCTGCGCGCCGCCGGGACCTGAGAGGGTTTCGAGGTGTATTGTGCAGGGGAGCTCAGCCTCCTCCTGTTTGCAGAATGATTGAGCGGACGCTTGCGTGTTCGCGCGGGCCCCCGGGACACACTCCCGGGCGGCCGGCTGCTCAGCTCTAGTTGACGCAGCTCCCTGGTTGATCCTGCCAGTAGTCATATGCTTGTCTCAAAGATTAAGCCATGCATGTCTCAGTACAAGCCGCATTAAGGTGAAACCGCGAATGGCTCATTAAATCAGTTATGGTTCCTTAGATCGTACCCACGTTACTTGGATAACTGTGGTAATTCTAGAGCTAATACATGCAAACAGAGTCCCGACCAGAGATGGAAGGGACGCTTTTATTAGATCAAAACCAATCGGTCGGCTCGTCCGGTCCGTTTGCCTTGGTGACTCTGAATAACTTTGGGCTGATCGCACGGTCCTCGTACCGGCGACGCATCTTTCAAATGTCTGCCTTATCAACTGTCGATGGTAGGTTCTGCGCCTACCATGGTTGTAACGGGTAACGGGGAATCAGGGTTCGATTCCGGAGAGGGAGCCTGAGAAACGGCTACCACATCCAAGGAAGGCAGCAGGCGCGCAAATTACCCACTCCCGGCACGGGGAGG
>NW_025727126.1:55000-57500 GCF_021461385.2 Schistocerca piceifrons | reverse complement strand
CTCTTAAGGTGGCCAAGTGGCGGCGGTGTGGCTGCATCCGGACTTGGCTTTTCGAAGTGCGGTCTTGATGTAGTCGTGCTGCTGCTGCGAGGTGCCTTCCTTGGGTTGTAGTTACAGGGAGAGTGATGCGCAATACATGGGCCTAGCCCTCTTAGCCTCTCCTCTCCTGCGGTCTTCTCCCCTTCTCGTGGGCCCGCTGATTTTCGCAGAGTGGAAGACCGCACCAGGGGCTTGGGGGGGTTACCAGCCCCCCCTCGCACTATCCCTTTGTTAGTTGGGGGCAGTATTCAGAGAAAAAGTGGTGGCCCTTCCGCTGAAGGTGCCACCCCAACTTCCCCAGCACCTAGCCGGCCAACCGGCCGTGCCGAAAATTTTGTAACTTTTGCAGCTATGTATACCTGTAGTGAGTGCCACCGCAGCTTCACCACCAAGAACGGTCTCGGGGTCCATCGCCGCCGCCAACACCTTGCGGCCGCCAACGCGGAGATCGTCACGGAGAGGCATCGCGCGAGGTGGACGGAGGAAGAAGTCCTGTCGCTCGCCAAGGCAGAGGCCGAACTGTTCCTCGAGAGGGACGCCCGGTTCTTCTTTGTAAATCAAGAACTCATCAGGATGTTCCCCGACCGAACGCTTGAGGCAATCAAGTGCCGACGGCGGCAAGCTGCCCACAAGCAGCTTGTCCGCCAATTCATGGAGGCGCTTGAGATCGGTCGGGGGGAAGAGCCGGCGTCCCGCCGGGGAGCAGCGAGCCCGCTGCCTGACGCGGGCGAGGCCGCTGCGCCGCCCGTCGACGCAGCCGAGGACTTCGCGGCCGACACCACCGGGCCGCCGCCGGAGGGGCCGACTGACGCCGCCATCTGGGAGCATCTGGCGGGGCTACCCGCTTCCGCCCAGCGTTTCTCTGCCCTGGATCGTGTCATAGGTCTGGGGCGGGGCACGCCGCCCGATGTCATCCTGGGCATGCTCCCGGATGCCCTTGCGTCGGTCGGGTCCAGAGGGGAGAGATCGATCACCAGGACACAGCGGCCGCGCCAACCATCGAAGCGGCCGCCTGCCGCGCCGCCGACGCAGAAGCGCAAGCGGCGCCGCTGGGAGTACGCGAGAACGCAGGATGCCTTCCGACGGTCGCGTGCACGTTGCGTGCGCGGCCTCTTGGATGGCACCCTGCTCCAGCCGCCACCTGCCATCCCTGGTCTGCTGGACTTCTGGGCGGACCTCTTCACCAAGAAGCCCATCTCCACCGCGGGCTTCATTCGTGACCGCCTCCTCCCGCACTCAGAGCCTGTCGCTCTTGAGTGCATATGGGGGCCGGTCACACATGAGGAGGTCGCCGCCGCGTTGCCGCCCAGGGGATCAGCAGCCGGGCCGGACGGCCTTACCCCAGCGGAGTTGCGGCGCCTGCCGCACGAAGTCCTGGTGAAAGTGATGAATCTCTTCCTTCTGGCCCGCGCCCTTCCGGAACGCCTGCTTCGCGCGCGGACGTCCCTTCTCCCGAAAACGGCTGCACCAACATCCCCCGCTGACTTTCGCCCCATTACGGTCTGCTCGGTGTTGGCGCGGACCTTTCACAAGGTTCTCGCGTCACGCCTGATGCGCGCATGTGCTGTGGACGAACGTCAGCGGGCATTCATCCCTCGGGATGGGATGTTGGAAAATACCTTCATCTTGGACACTGCTCTCACCGACGCAGTTCGCTCCTGCCGCTCTGTCTTTGTGGCGTCGATCGACGTATCTAAGGCATTCGATTCGGTAGATCATGCTGCCCTTCGCCCCGTGCTGAAGGCGCATGGCCTGCCGGATTGCTTTGTCGAGTATGTCGAGCGGTGCTACGAGGGCAGCACGACAGTGATAGCGGACGGCGCCGGCGTGGGCGTGTCTGTGCAGCCAGCACGGGGCGTTCGCCAGGGCGATCCCCTCTCCCCCCTCCTGTTCAACTTTGCGGTGGACTACGTTTTAGGCCAACTGCCCTCCCACATCGGAGCTCGGATCCTCGGTCGCAGAGTCAACGCTGCGGCCTTTGCAGATGACGTCTTGCTGTTTGCAGCGACCCCGAGGGGCTTGCAGTCCCTCATCGACGCAGCTACCGCAGCCCTCGCCCACCTGGGGCTGCAGATCGACGCCCGGAAGTGTTTCACCCTCGCCTTAGTCGCGTCAGGGCGCGAGAAGAAGGTGAAGGTGGACAGCAATGTCACCTTCACAGCAGGCAATACCACCATGCCTGCCCTGCGTGTGGGTGAAACCTTCCGGTACCTGGGGCTGCAATTTTCCACGGCGGGTCGCTGTGTCTTCAATCCACGTAGCCACCTGGTGGAGCAGCTTGACGTCATCTCCCGAGCTCCGCTGAAGCCGCAACAGCGCCTCCACGCTCTCACCAACGTACTTCTCCCTGGCCTGTACCACGGGCTGGCCCTCAGCCGCACCCGGGTGGGTGCATTGAAGTCGGCCGACGTTACCATCCGGGCCGCCGTCAGGAGATGGTTCCGCCTTCCGGCGGACACCC
>NW_025727126.1:47500-50000 GCF_021461385.2 Schistocerca piceifrons | reverse complement strand
TGTCCCCTAACGTAACCCACGTTGTCGCCTAAACCTGCTCTGTAATTGTTATACGACTCGTTCAATTAGTGTAGTGTTGCCCACCCGCAACCCTCGCAATATAGTTCGCTACTCGCACTGCCCGCTCCCCTGTGTATCGCTTCATGTTAAACACCTTGCAAGTCTTGCTCACTTTCCACATGCTCCTGCTGTACACTGTAATGTGGATGGCAGCAGGACGTACATGCCGCCCCTCCCCACGTCCCCACCTTGCCCCCTGCCTTCGCAAGCTGGTTGGTGAGAACTTTGCATGTTCAATGCCCTTCGCATGCGACGTACTCAGGCTACGTTGTGGTGCGGCCTGTGTCAACTGTCCGCTAATGTCGTACGCGTAAACCACAATCTGTACTGCACATTCGTCCTTATGTACTGAATGATACATCGTGGCACATGTGTGACCGTACAACGACTGCGCCCAAAAACGGCGGACCATACAGTGCAAATATTGTGCACGCAGCTACGTGTCGTCTCCCTATGAGAGCTGGATTGCAGTGTGGTACGCCATAGAGACGTGTGGGAGGAACGGACGCCGTGGATGGCGATCAGCATGAGCTGTCTGTTGATGTATTCGGACCTAGTCGTCTCTCCTCACACACCGTGATGGCATGGTGCACCGCGTTCCATATCTGCGACATGCTACAGAGGCCGGTTGACAGTCGTTCGAGCAATGGACATCGCATACGTACGGGGGCCACCTTCCACGTATTGTCTAGGCGTGCACATTTTGTTGCGTGTATGTGGGCAGACGTAGTGTGGCGTGACACCTGACACAGGCATGCAATAATCGTTGAAGTTGCAAATGGCGATGGACGCCTGCGTTTTCTGGTGAAGTTACGCAAATGAACAAATGGTAACCTGTTGTGGTGCGGTTGTTCTCGCTAGGGGTGAATCGGTGATGGCGACGATAGGTTGAGGTACTAACCGGTTGTTCCAGCGATACCCACCATGCCGACGAAACTGAACGGCATCTGGGTGTGAAGCGATACGCGGCGGTGGCTGGGTGGGACCGTCCCCGGCCGGTGAGGGGGCGCCTCCCGGCGTGCTGGCCGCGCGGTGCGTGGGCGCACGCGCTACAGCCGGCTGGTGGGGGCGGCCAGTGGCAGGCGCGCCGGCCGACGGACGCGGCAGGCGTCGCAGCTGCGCGCCGGCGCACCCTGCGCGCGGCGCCGTGCGGCCAAAGTAGGTCCTCGCGGGCCCGGTGCGAAGCGCGGTGGACATCTTCAGTGTGCTGGTCCGATTGAGGACTGTGTGCGTTGAGGATGCGCCGCCGCCCGGCGCTCGGCGCCGCGACGCCGTCTGCTGCTCGGTCGCCCCAGCGGTTCTCGCTGGTGGTTTGTATCGCAGCTGTGCGGATGTGTTGGCGCGTGCGCTGTGCTGGGAGAGTTCGCTTCGGCACCCAAGTGGGGCTTTTGTCCTTCTGTGGCGCTGGCGTTGGAGCTGCCGGTCACCGTAGGTGGCGCGTGTTGTCTCCCGCCGGCAATGCCACGACAGCACGCTCCCGGGCCTCTGTCGGCAGCGGCAAGCTCAGTTGGGAGCACGGGTGGTCGCACCGAAAGCGTCTACTCGCCTAACTCCGGGCGATTGCGCCTCTCTCGAACCCGACCAAGTACTTGGGACGGCGCTGCGCGCCGCCGGGACCTGAGAGGGTTTCGAGGTGTATTGTGCAGGGGAGCTCAGCCTCCTCCTGTTTGCAGAATGATTGAGCGGACGCTTGCGTGTTCGCGCGGGCCCCCGGGACACACTCCCGGGCGGCCGGCTGCTCAGCTCTAGTTGACGCAGCTCCCTGGTTGATCCTGCCAGTAGTCATATGCTTGTCTCAAAGATTAAGCCATGCATGTCTCAGTACAAGCCGCATTAAGGTGAAACCGCGAATGGCTCATTAAATCAGTTATGGTTCCTTAGATCGTACCCACGTTACTTGGATAACTGTGGTAATTCTAGAGCTAATACATGCAAACAGAGTCCCGACCAGAGATGGAAGGGACGCTTTTATTAGATCAAAACCAATCGGTCGGCTCGTCCGGTCCGTTTGCCTTGGTGACTCTGAATAACTTTGGGCTGATCGCACGGTCCTCGTACCGGCGACGCATCTTTCAAATGTCTGCCTTATCAACTGTCGATGGTAGGTTCTGCGCCTACCATGGTTGTAACGGGTAACGGGGAATCAGGGTTCGATTCCGGAGAGGGAGCCTGAGAAACGGCTACCACATCCAAGGAAGGCAGCAGGCGCGCAAATTACCCACTCCCGGCACGGGGAGGTAGTGACGAAAAATAACTATACGGGACTCATCCGAGGCCCCGTAATCGGAATGAGTACACTTTAAATCCTTTAACGAGTATCTATTGGAGGGCAAGTCTGGTGCCAGCAGCCGCGGTAATTCCAGCTCCAATAGCGTATATTAAAGTTGTTGCGGTTAAAAAGCTCGTAGTTGGATTTGTGTCCCACGCTGTTGGTTCACCG
>NW_025727126.1:37500-40000 GCF_021461385.2 Schistocerca piceifrons | reverse complement strand
GATGGAACATTTTGGACTGGAACCAGATTACCCGTACACACGGCGCTGATTAGTAATCAATGCAGAGCCATCAAATTACAGAATATATATACAACTGTCCGTATACATGCTGAAAGAGTGTGCCCACAATGGGAACCACACGTCAGCCAGACACTCTCATCACGCACCACTCTCTGCTTCTAACGGGCGCACATACAATATGTAAGCACCAGCATGGAACAACATCCAGTGCATCCTCTCCGCCACATTACACAATCCACACTATCACAACCAGACCAGGAGGTCCATGCGGAAAATAGAATATCCCCCCCTTTCGACATCCACCATTGCGCAGATAAGGCACCAATACCCACACATGTCCTATACAACGGTGCACCCAACATCACAATAGTACCTCCTGTCACAGCGCACAAACAATGACATGAGTCAAAGACACAGGTCTGACACAAGCATAGAATTGGAGCGCCGCCTCTAATAAGCCAAAGGTGCATCCTGACGTGACAAATCTGATCATGTCACAAGCATTCACTTACTATAATCACTATCAACGAACCTGCTCCCCCCCCTTACACCTTTCCTTACAACAACGTGTAACCTAACCTAACCTAACCTAACCTATGTTGTGCCTTAACCTAACCTATGTTGTGCCTTAACCTAACCTATGTTGTGCCTTAACCTAACCTATGTTGTGCCTTAACCTAACCTATGTTGTGCCTTAACCTAACCTATGTTGTACCTTAACCTAACCCATGTTGTACCTTAACCTAACCCATGTTGTACCTTAACCTAACCCATGTTGTACCTTAACCTAACCCATGTTGTACCTTAACCTAACCCATGTTGTACCTTAACCTAACCCACGTTGTGCCTTAACCTAACCCACGTTGTGCCTTAACCTAACCCACGTTGTGCCTTAACCTAACCCACGTTGTGCCTTAACCTAACCCACGTTGTACCTTAACCTAACCCACGTTGTCCCCTAACCTAACCCACGTTGTCCCCTAACGTAACCCACGTTGTCCCCTAACGTAACCCACGTTGTCCCCTAACGTAACCCACGTTGTCGCCTAAACCTGCTCTGTAATTGTTATACGACTCGTTCAATTAGTGTAGTGTTGCCCACCCGCAACCCTCGCAATATAGTTCGCTACTCGCACTGCCCGCTCCCCTGTGTATCGCTTCATGTTAAACACCTTGCAAGTCTTGCTCACTTTCCACATGCTCCTGCTGTACACTGTAATGTGGATGGCAGCAGGACGTACATGCCGCCCCTCCCCACGTCCCCACCTTGCCCCCTGCCTTCGCAAGCTGGTTGGTGAGAACTTTGCATGTTCAATGCCCTTCGCATGCGACGTACTCAGGCTACGTTGTGGTGCGGCCTGTGTCAACTGTCCGCTAATGTCGTACGCGTAAACCACAATCTGTACTGCACATTCGTCCTTATGTACTGAATGATACATCGTGGCACATGTGTGACCGTACAACGACTGCGCCCAAAAACGGCGGACCATACAGTGCAAATATTGTGCACGCAGCTACGTGTCGTCTCCCTATGAGAGCTGGATTGCAGTGTGGTACGCCATAGAGACGTGTGGGAGGAACGGACGCCGTGGATGGCGATCAGCATGAGCTGTCTGTTGATGTATTCGGACCTAGTCGTCTCTCCTCACACACCGTGATGGCATGGTGCACCGCGTTCCATATCTGCGACATGCTACAGAGGCCGGTTGACAGTCGTTCGAGCAATGGACATCGCATACGTACGGGGGCCACCTTCCACGTATTGTCTAGGCGTGCACATTTTGTTGCGTGTATGTGGGCAGACGTAGTGTGGCGTGACACCTGACACAGGCATGCAATAATCGTTGAAGTTGCAAATGGCGATGGACGCCTGCGTTTTCTGGTGAAGTTACGCAAATGAACAAATGGTAACCTGTTGTGGTGCGGTTGTTCTCGCTAGGGGTGAATCGGTGATGGCGACGATAGGTTGAGGTACTAACCGGTTGTTCCAGCGATACCCACCATGCCGACGAAACTGAACGGCATCTGGGTGTGAAGCGATACGCGGCGGTGGCTGGGTGGGACCGTCCCCGGCCGGTGAGGGGGCGCCTCCCGGCGTGCTGGCCGCGCGGTGCGTGGGCGCACGCGCTACAGCCGGCTGGTGGGGGCGGCCAGTGGCAGGCGCGCCGGCCGACGGACGCGGCAGGCGTCGCAGCTGCGCGCCGGCGCACCCTGCGCGCGGCGCCGTGCGGCCAAAGTAGGTCCTCGCGGGCCCGGTGCGAAGCGCGGTGGACATCTTCAGTGTGCTGGTCCGATTGAGGACTGTGTGCGTTGAGGATGCGCCGCCGCCCGGCGCTCGGCGCCGCGACGCCGTCTGCTGCTCGGTCGCCCCAGCGGTTCTCGCTGGTGGTTTGTATCGCAGCTGTGCGGATGTGTTGGCGCGTGCGCTGTGCTGGGAGAGTTCGCTTCGGCACCCAAGTGGGGCTTTTGTCCTTCTGTG
>NW_025727126.1:25000-27500 GCF_021461385.2 Schistocerca piceifrons | reverse complement strand
GACCATACAGTGCAAATATTGTGCACGCAGCTACGTGTCGTCTCCCTATGAGAGCTGGATTGCAGTGTGGTACGCCATAGAGACGTGTGGGAGGAACGGACGCCGTGGATGGCGATCAGCATGAGCTGTCTGTTGATGTATTCGGACCTAGTCGTCTCTCCTCACACACCGTGATGGCATGGTGCACCGCGTTCCATATCTGCGACATGCTACAGAGGCCGGTTGACAGTCGTTCGAGCAATGGACATCGCATACGTACGGGGGCCACCTTCCACGTATTGTCTAGGCGTGCACATTTTGTTGCGTGTATGTGGGCAGACGTAGTGTGGCGTGACACCTGACACAGGCATGCAATAATCGTTGAAGTTGCAAATGGCGATGGACGCCTGCGTTTTCTGGTGAAGTTACGCAAATGAACAAATGGTAACCTGTTGTGGTGCGGTTGTTCTCGCTAGGGGTGAATCGGTGATGGCGACGATAGGTTGAGGTACTAACCGGTTGTTCCAGCGATACCCACCATGCCGACGAAACTGAACGGCATCTGGGTGTGAAGCGATACGCGGCGGTGGCTGGGTGGGACCGTCCCCGGCCGGTGAGGGGGCGCCTCCCGGCGTGCTGGCCGCGCGGTGCGTGGGCGCACGCGCTACAGCCGGCTGGTGGGGGCGGCCAGTGGCAGGCGCGCCGGCCGACGGACGCGGCAGGCGTCGCAGCTGCGCGCCGGCGCACCCTGCGCGCGGCGCCGTGCGGCCAAAGTAGGTCCTCGCGGGCCCGGTGCGAAGCGCGGTGGACATCTTCAGTGTGCTGGTCCGATTGAGGACTGTGTGCGTTGAGGATGCGCCGCCGCCCGGCGCTCGGCGCCGCGACGCCGTCTGCTGCTCGGTCGCCCCAGCGGTTCTCGCTGGTGGTTTGTATCGCAGCTGTGCGGATGTGTTGGCGCGTGCGCTGTGCTGGGAGAGTTCGCTTCGGCACCCAAGTGGGGCTTTTGTCCTTCTGTGGCGCTGGCGTTGGAGCTGCCGGTCACCGTAGGTGGCGCGTGTTGTCTCCCGCCGGCAATGCCACGACAGCACGCTCCCGGGCCTCTGTCGGCAGCGGCAAGCTCAGTTGGGAGCACGGGTGGTCGCACCGAAAGCGTCTACTCGCCTAACTCCGGGCGATTGCGCCTCTCTCGAACCCGACCAAGTACTTGGGACGGCGCTGCGCGCCGCCGGGACCTGAGAGGGTTTCGAGGTGTATTGTGCAGGGGAGCTCAGCCTCCTCCTGTTTGCAGAATGATTGAGCGGACGCTTGCGTGTTCGCGCGGGCCCCCGGGACACACTCCCGGGCGGCCGGCTGCTCAGCTCTAGTTGACGCAGCTCCCTGGTTGATCCTGCCAGTAGTCATATGCTTGTCTCAAAGATTAAGCCATGCATGTCTCAGTACAAGCCGCATTAAGGTGAAACCGCGAATGGCTCATTAAATCAGTTATGGTTCCTTAGATCGTACCCACGTTACTTGGATAACTGTGGTAATTCTAGAGCTAATACATGCAAACAGAGTCCCGACCAGAGATGGAAGGGACGCTTTTATTAGATCAAAACCAATCGGTCGGCTCGTCCGGTCCGTTTGCCTTGGTGACTCTGAATAACTTTGGGCTGATCGCACGGTCCTCGTACCGGCGACGCATCTTTCAAATGTCTGCCTTATCAACTGTCGATGGTAGGTTCTGCGCCTACCATGGTTGTAACGGGTAACGGGGAATCAGGGTTCGATTCCGGAGAGGGAGCCTGAGAAACGGCTACCACATCCAAGGAAGGCAGCAGGCGCGCAAATTACCCACTCCCGGCACGGGGAGGTAGTGACGAAAAATAACGATACGGGACTCATCCGAGGCCCCGTAATCGGAATGAGTACACTTTAAATCCTTTAACGAGTATCTATTGGAGGGCAAGTCTGGTGCCAGCAGCCGCGGTAATTCCAGCTCCAATAGCGTATATTAAAGTTGTTGCGGTTAAAAAGCTCGTAGTTGGATTTGTGTCCCACGCTGTTGGTTCACCGCCCGTCGGTGTTTAACTGGCATGTATCGTGGGACGTCCTGCCGGTGGGGCGAGCCGAAGGCGTGCGACCGCCTCGTGCGTGCTCGTGCGTCCCGAGGCGGACCCCGTTGAAATCCTACCAGGGTGCTCTTTATTGAGTGTCTCGGTGGGCCGGCACGTTTACTTTGAACAAATTAGAGTGCTTAAAGCAGGCAAGCCCGCCTGAATACTGTGTGCATGGAATAATGGAATAGGACCTCGGTTCTATTTTGTTGGTTTTCGGAACCCGAGGTAATGATTAATAGGGACAGGCGGGGGCATTCGTATTGCGACGTTAGAGGTGAAATTCTTGGATCGTCGCAAGACGAACAGAAGCGAAAGCATTTGCCAAGTATGTTTTCATTAATCAAGAACGAAAGTTAGAGGTTCGAAGGCGATCAGATACCGCCCTAGTTCTAACCATAAACGATGCCAGCCAGCGATCCGCC
>NW_025727126.1:15000-17500 GCF_021461385.2 Schistocerca piceifrons | reverse complement strand
CGCCTCTAATAAGCCAAAGGTGCATCCTGACGTGACAAATCTGATCATGTCACAAGCATTCACTTACTATAATCACTATCAACGAACCTGCTCCCCCCCCTTACACCTTTCCTTACAACAACGTGTAACCTAACCTAACCTAACCTAACCTATGTTGTGCCTTAACCTAACCTATGTTGTGCCTTAACCTAACCTATGTTGTGCCTTAACCTAACCTATGTTGTGCCTTAACCTAACCTATGTTGTGCCTTAACCTAACCTATGTTGTGCCTTAACCTAACCTATGTTGTACCTTAACCTAACCCATGTTGTACCTTAACCTAACCCATGTTGTACCTTAACCTAACCCATGTTGTACCTTAACCTAACCCATGTTGTACCTTAACCTAACCCATGTTGTACCTTAACCTAACCCACGTTGTGCCTTAACCTAACCCACGTTGTGCCTTAACCTAACCCACGTTGTGCCTTAACCTAACCCACGTTGTGCCTTAACCTAACCCACGTTGTACCTTAACCTAACCCACGTTGTCCCCTAACCTAACCCACGTTGTCCCCTAACGTAACCCACGTTGTCCCCTAACGTAACCCACGTTGTCGCCTAAACCTGCTCTGTAATTGTTATACGACTCGTTCAATTAGTGTAGTGTTGCCCACCCGCAACCCTCGCAATATAGTTCGCTACTCGCACTGCCCGCTCCCCTGTGTATCGCTTCATGTTAAACACCTTGCAAGTCTTGCTCACTTTCCACATGCTCCTGCTGTACACTGTAATGTGGATGGCAGCAGGACGTACATGCCGCCCCTCCCCACGTCCCCACCTTGCCCCCTGCCTTCGCAAGCTGGTTGGTGAGAACTTTGCATGTTCAATGCCCTTCGCATGCGACGTACTCAGGCTACGTTGTGGTGCGGCCTGTGTCAACTGTCCGCTAATGTCGTACGCGTAAACCACAATCTGTACTGCACATTCGTCCTTATGTACTGAATGATACATCGTGGCACATGTGTGACCGTACAACGACTGCGCCCAAAAACGGCGGACCATACAGTGCAAATATTGTGCACGCAGCTACGTGTCGTCTCCCTATGAGAGCTGGATTGCAGTGTGGTACGCCATAGAGACGTGTGGGAGGAACGGACGCCGTGGATGGCGATCAGCATGAGCTGTCTGTTGATGTATTCGGACCTAGTCGTCTCTCCTCACACACCGTGATGGCATGGTGCACCGCGTTCCATATCTGCGACATGCTACAGAGGCCGGTTGACAGTCGTTCGAGCAATGGACATCGCATACGTACGGGGGCCACCTTCCACGTATTGTCTAGGCGTGCACATTTTGTTGCGTGTATGTGGGCAGACGTAGTGTGGCGTGACACCTGACACAGGCATGCAATAATCGTTGAAGTTGCAAATGGCGATGGACGCCTGCGTTTTCTGGTGAAGTTACGCAAATGAACAAATGGTAACCTGTTGTGGTGCGGTTGTTCTCGCTAGGGGTGAATCGGTGATGGCGACGATAGGTTGAGGTACTAACCGGTTGTTCCAGCGATACCCACCATGCCGACGAAACTGAACGGCATCTGGGTGTGAAGCGATACGCGGCGGTGGCTGGGTGGGACCGTCCCCGGCCGGTGAGGGGGCGCCTCCCGGCGTGCTGGCCGCGCGGTGCGTGGGCGCACGCGCTACAGCCGGCTGGTGGGGGCGGCCAGTGGCAGGCGCGCCGGCCGACGGACGCGGCAGGCGTCGCAGCTGCGCGCCGGCGCACCCTGCGCGCGGCGCCGTGCGGCCAAAGTAGGTCCTCGCGGGCCCGGTGCGAAGCGCGGTGGACATCTTCAGTGTGCTGGTCCGATTGAGGACTGTGTGCGTTGAGGATGCGCCGCCGCCCGGCGCTCGGCGCCGCGACGCCGTCTGCTGCTCGGTCGCCCCAGCGGTTCTCGCTGGTGGTTTGTATCGCAGCTGTGCGGATGTGTTGGCGCGTGCGCTGTGCTGGGAGAGTTCGCTTCGGCACCCAAGTGGGGCTTTTGTCCTTCTGTGGCGCTGGCGTTGGAGCTGCCGGTCACCGTAGGTGGCGCGTGTTGTCTCCCGCCGGCAATGCCACGACAGCACGCTCCCGGGCCTCTGTCGGCAGCGGCAAGCTCAGTTGGGAGCACGGGTGGTCGCACCGAAAGCGTCTACTCGCCTAACTCCGGGCGATTGCGCCTCTCTCGAACCCGACCAAGTACTTGGGACGGCGCTGCGCGCCGCCGGGACCTGAGAGGGTTTCGAGGTGTATTGTGCAGGGGAGCTCAGCCTCCTCCTGTTTGCAGAATGATTGAGCGGACGCTTGCGTGTTCGCGCGGGCCCCCGGGACACACTCCCGGGCGGCCGGCTGCTCAGCTCTAGTTGACGCAGCTCCCTGGTTGATCCTGCCAGTAGTCATATGCTTGTCTCAAAGATTAAGCCATGCATGTCTCAGTACAAGCCGCATTAAGGTGAAACCGCGAATGGCTCATTAAATCAG
>NW_025727126.1:2500-7500 GCF_021461385.2 Schistocerca piceifrons | reverse complement strand
CGCCATCTGTAGGTCTCCCGCAACATGACCTCCTGCAACGGCGCTACCGCCATCTATGAGACGCCAAGCCGACTAAGACAGCGATGGCGCCACAGTGCCCGCCTTTCGACGCCACCCACAAAGCCTGCAGCCTCTGTCGACCATAGCACCCATTCTCCAGTGGCTCTGCCGCACGAAGCCGTGGACCGGCAATGACTCCACCCGCACCCGTTCGTGGACCACCCCAACCGCCAAACTCGCACCTCCAGCGGATGAACGGCGGACGTTTCCCGCACTCGTAAAGTGCAATCCACCCCTATAACTTGCGTTTCATGAAGAGTTATTTCCAATATGCGACATTCCCGCTGTCCGTATACATGAGCCGCGACCTGTACCACTTACGAGCGAGAGACGCGATCGCGTTGCTCACTGTACGGCGTCCGATACCGAGCCATCAGCATGTCGGTCCCCATGCGCGTTGCACTCGCACTCGCACTCGCAGTCGCAAAAACGTGGGGCAAATATATTACGCGGAAGAGTTATAACAGACCGAGCCCCACTGCATGGGGGGAGTCTTTGTCACTAATGTACACAGATGGAACATTTTGGACTGGAACCAGATTACCCGTACACACGGCGCTGATTAGTAATCAATGCAGAGCCATCAAATTACAGAATATATATACAACTGTCCGTATACATGCTGAAAGAGTGTGCCCACAATGGGAACCACACGTCAGCCAGACACTCTCATCACGCACCACTCTCTGCTTCTAACGGGCGCACATACAATATGTAAGCACCAGCATGGAACAACATCCAGTGCATCCTCTCCGCCACATTACACAATCCACACTATCACAACCAGACCAGGAGGTCCATGCGGAAAATAGAATATCCCCCCCTTTCGACATCCACCATTGCGCAGATAAGGCACCAATACCCACACATGTCCTATACAACGGTGCACCCAACATCACAATAGTACCTCCTGTCACAGCGCACAAACAATGACATGAGTCAAAGACACAGGTCTGACACAAGCATAGAATTGGAGCGCCGCCTCTAATAAGCCAAAGGTGCATCCTGACGTGACAAATCTGATCATGTCACAAGCATTCACTTACTATAATCACTATCAACGAACCTGCTCCCCCCCCTTACACCTTTCCTTACAACAACGTGTAACCTAACCTAACCTAACCTAACCTATGTTGTGCCTTAACCTAACCTATGTTGTGCCTTAACCTAACCTATGTTGTGCCTTAACCTAACCTATGTTGTGCCTTAACCTAACCTATGTTGTGCCTTAACCTAACCTATGTTGTGCCTTAACCTAACCTATGTTGTGCCTTAACCTAACCTATGTTGTACCTTAACCTAACCCATGTTGTACCTTAACCTAACCCATGTTGTACCTTAACCTAACCCATGTTGTACCTTAACCTAACCCATGTTGTACCTTAACCTAACCCACGTTGTACCTTAACCTAACCCACGTTGTGCCTTAACCTAACCCACGTTGTGCCTTAACCTAACCCACGTTGTGCCTTAACCTAACCCACGTTGTACCTTAACCTAACCCACGTTGTCCCCTAACCTAACCCACGTTGTCCCCTAACGTAACCCACGTTGTCCCCTAACGTAACCCACGTTGTCCCCTAACGTAACCCACGTTGTCGCCTAAACCTGCTCTGTAATTGTTATACGACTCGTTCAATTAGTGTAGTGTTGCCCACCCGCAACCCTCGCAATATAGTTCGCTACTCGCACTGCCCGCTCCCCTGTGTATCGCTTCATGTTAAACACCTTGCAAGTCTTGCTCACTTTCCACATGCTCCTGCTGTACACTGTAATGTGGATGGCAGCAGGACGTACATGCCGCCCCTCCCCACGTCCCCACCTTGCCCCCTGCCTTCGCAAGCTGGTTGGTGAGAACTTTGCATGTTCAATGCCCTTCGCATGCGACGTACTCAGGCTACGTTGTGGTGCGGCCTGTGTCAACTGTCCGCTAATGTCGTACGCGTAAACCACAATCTGTACTGCACATTCGTCCTTATGTACTGAATGATACATCGTGGCACATGTGTGACCGTACAACGACTGCGCCCAAAAACGGCGGACCATACAGTGCAAATATTGTGCACGCAGCTACGTGTCGTCTCCCTATGAGAGCTGGATTGCAGTGTGGTACGCCATAGAGACGTGTGGGAGGAACGGACGCCGTGGATGGCGATCAGCATGAGCTGTCTGTTGATGTATTCGGACCTAGTCGTCTCTCCTCACACACCGTGATGGCATGGTGCACCGCGTTCCATATCTGCGACATGCTACAGAGGCCGGTTGACAGTCGTTCGAGCAATGGACATCGCATACGTACGGGGGCCACCTTCCACGTATTGTCTAGGCGTGCACATTTTGTTGCGTGTATGTGGGCAGACGTAGTGTGGCGTGACACCTGACACAGGCATGCAATAATCGTTGAAGTTGCAAATGGCGATGGACGCCTGCGTTTTCTGGTGAAGTTACGCAAATGAACAAATGGTAACCTGTTGTGGTGCGGTTGTTCTCGCTAGGGGTGAATCGGTGATGGCGACGATAGGTTGAGGTACTAACCGGTTGTTCCAGCGATACCCACCATGCCGACGAAACTGAACGGCATCTGGGTGTGAAGCGATACGCGGCGGTGGCTGGGTGGGACCGTCCCCGGCCGGTGAGGGGGCGCCTCCCGGCGTGCTGGCCGCGCGGTGCGTGGGCGCACGCGCTACAGCCGGCTGGTGGGGGCGGCCAGTGGCAGGCGCGCCGGCCGACGGACGCGGCAGGCGTCGCAGCTGCGCGCCGGCGCACCCTGCGCGCGGCGCCGTGCGGCCAAAGTAGGTCCTCGCGGGCCCGGTGCGAAGCGCGGTGGACATCTTCAGTGTGCTGGTCCGATTGAGGACTGTGTGCGTTGAGGATGCGCCGCCGCCCGGCGCTCGGCGCCGCGACGCCGTCTGCTGCTCGGTCGCCCCAGCGGTTCTCGCTGGTGGTTTGTATCGCAGCTGTGCGGATGTGTTGGCGCGTGCGCTGTGCTGGGAGAGTTCGCTTCGGCACCCAAGTGGGGCTTTTGTCCTTCTGTGGCGCTGGCGTTGGAGCTGCCGGTCACCGTAGGTGGCGCGTGTTGTCTCCCGCCGGCAATGCCACGACAGCACGCTCCCGGGCCTCTGTCGGCAGCGGCAAGCTCAGTTGGGAGCACGGGTGGTCGCACCGAAAGCGTCTACTCGCCTAACTCCGGGCGATTGCGCCTCTCTCGAACCCGACCAAGTACTTGGGACGGCGCTGCGCGCCGCCGGGACCTGAGAGGGTTTCGAGGTGTATTGTGCAGGGGAGCTCAGCCTCCTCCTGTTTGCAGAATGATTGAGCGGACGCTTGCGTGTTCGCGCGGGCCCCCGGGACACACTCCCGGGCGGCCGGCTGCTCAGCTCTAGTTGACGCAGCTCCCTGGTTGATCCTGCCAGTAGTCATATGCTTGTCTCAAAGATTAAGCCATGCATGTCTCAGTACAAGCCGCATTAAGGTGAAACCGCGAATGGCTCATTAAATCAGTTATGGTTCCTTAGATCGTACCCACGTTACTTGGATAACTGTGGTAATTCTAGAGCTAATACATGCAAACAGAGTCCCGACCAGAGATGGAAGGGACGCTTTTATTAGATCAAAACCAATCGGTCGGCTCGTCCGGTCCGTTTGCCTTGGTGACTCTGAATAACTTTGGGCTGATCGCACGGTCCTCGTACCGGCGACGCATCTTTCAAATGTCTGCCTTATCAACTGTCGATGGTAGGTTCTGCGCCTACCATGGTTGTAACGGGTAACGGGGAATCAGGGTTCGATTCCGGAGAGGGAGCCTGAGAAACGGCTACCACATCCAAGGAAGGCAGCAGGCGCGCAAATTACCCACTCCCGGCACGGGGAGGTAGTGACGAAAAATAACGATACGGGACTCATCCGAGGCCCCGTAATCGGAATGAGTACACTTTAAATCCTTTAACGAGTATCTATTGGAGGGCAAGTCTGGTGCCAGCAGCCGCGGTAATTCCAGCTCCAATAGCGTATATTAAAGTTGTTGCGGTTAAAAAGCTCGTAGTTGGATTTGTGTCCCACGCTGTTGGTTCACCGCCCGTCGGTGTTTAACTGGCATGTATCGTGGGACGTCCTGCCGGTGGGGCGAGCCGAAGGCGTGCGACCGCCTCGTGCGTGCTCGTGCGTCCCGAGGCGGACCCCGTTGAAATCCTACCAGGGTGCTCTTTATTGAGTGTCTCGGTGGGCCGGCACGTTTACTTTGAACAAATTAGAGTGCTTAAAGCAGGCAAGCCCGCCTGAATACTGTGTGCATGGAATAATGGAATAGGACCTCGGTTCTATTTTGTTGGTTTTCGGAACCCGAGGTAATGATTAATAGGGACAGGCGGGGGCATTCGTATTGCGACGTTAGAGGTGAAATTCTTGGATCGTCGCAAGACGAACAGAAGCGAAAGCATTTGCCAAGTATGTTTTCATTAATCAAGAACGAAAGTTAGAGGTTCGAAGGCGATCAGATACCGCCCTAGTTCTAACCATAAACGATGCCAGCCAGCGATCCGCCGCAGTTCCTCCGATGACTCGGCGGGCAGCCTCCGGGAAACCAAAGCTTTTGGGTTCCGGGGGAAGTATGGTTGCAAAGCTGAAACTTAAAGGAATTGACGGAAGGGCACCACCAGGAGTGGAGCCTGCGGCTTAATTTGACTCAACACGGGAAACCTCACCAGGCCCGGACACCGGAAGGATTGACAGATTGATAGCTCTTTCTTGATTCGGTGGGTGGTGGTGCATGGCCGTTCTTAGTTGGTGGAGCGATTTGTCTGGTTAATTCCGATAACGAACGAGACTCTAGCCTGCTAACTAGTCGCGTGACATCCTTCGTGCTGTCAGCGATTACTTTTCTTCTTAGAGGGACAGGCGGCTTCTAGCCGCACGAGATTGAGCAATAACAGGTCTGTGATGCC
>NW_025727125.1:37500-40268 GCF_021461385.2 Schistocerca piceifrons | reverse complement strand
GACGCTTTTATTAGATCAAAACCAATCGGTCGGCTCGTCCGGTCCGTTTGCCTTGGTGACTCTGAATAACTTTGGGCTGATCGCACGGTCCTCGTACCGGCGACGCATCTTTCAAATGTCTGCCTTATCAACTGTCGATGGTAGGTTCTGCGCCTACCATGGTTGTAACGGGTAACGGGGAATCAGGGTTCGATTCCGGAGAGGGAGCCTGAGAAACGGCTACCACATCCAAGGAAGGCAGCAGGCGCGCAATTTACCCACTCCCGGCACGGGGAGGTAGTGACGAAAAATAACGATACGGGACTCATCCGAGGCCCCGTAATCGGAATGAGTACACTTTAAATCCTTTAACGAGTATCTATTGGAGGGCAAGTCTGGTGCCAGCAGCCGCGGTAATTCCAGCTCCAATAGCGTATATTAAAGTTGTTGCGGTTAAAAAGCTCGTAGTTGGATTTGTGTCCCACGCTGTTGGTTCACCGCCCGTCGGTGTTTAACTGGCATGTATCGTGGGACGTCCTGCCGGTGGGGCGAGCCGAAGGCGTGCGACCGCCTCGTGCGTGCTCGTGCGTCCCGAGGCGGACCCCGTTGAAATCCTACCAGGGTGCTCTTTATTGAGTGTCTCGGTGGGCCGGCACGTTTACTTTGAACAAATTAGAGTGCTTAAAGCAGGCAAGCCCGCCTGAATACTGTGTGCATGGAATAATGGAATAGGACCTCGGTTCTATTTTGTTGGTTTTCGGAACCCGAGGTAATGATTAATAGGGACAGGCGGGGGCATTCGTATTGCGACGTTAGAGGTGAAATTCTTGGATCGTCGCAAGACGAACAGAAGCGAAAGCATTTGCCAAGTATGTTTTCATTAATCAAGAACGAAAGTTAGAGGTTCGAAGGCGATCAGATACCGCCCTAGTTCTAACCATAAACGATGCCAGCCAGCGATCCGCCGCAGTTCCTCCGATGACTCGGCGGGCAGCCTCCGGGAAACCAAAGCTTTTGGGTTCCGGGGGAAGTATGGTTGCAAAGCTGAAACTTAAAGGAATTGACGGAAGGGCACCACCAGGAGTGGAGCCTGCGGCTTAATTTGACTCAACACGGGAAACCTCACCAGGCCCCGGACACCGGAAGGATGACAGATTGATAGCTCTTTCTTGATTCGGTGGGTGGTGGTGCATGGCCGTTCTTAGTTGGTGGAGCGATTTGTCTGGTTAATTCCGATAACGAACGAGACTCTAGCCTGCTAACTAGTCGCGTGACATCCTTCGTGCTGTCAGCGATTACTTTTCTCTTAGAGGGACAGGCGGCTTCTAGCCGCACGAGATTGAGCAATAACAGTCTGTGATGCCCTTAGATGTTCTGGGCCGCACGCGCGCTACACTGAAGGAATCAGCGTGTCTTCCTAGGCCGAAAGGTCGGGGTAACCCGCTGAACCTCCTTCGTGCTAGGGATTGGGGCTTGCAATTGTTTCCCCATGAACGAGGAATTCCCAGTAAGCGCGAGTCATAAGCTCGCGTTGATTACGTCCCTGCCCTTTGTACACACCGCCCGTCGCTACTACCGATTGAATGATTTAGTGAGGTCTTCGGACTGGTACGCGGCATTGACTCTGTCGTTGCCGATGCTACCGGAAAGATGACCAAACTTGATCATTTAGAGGAAGTAAAAGTCGTAACAAGGTTTCCGTAGGTGAACCTGCGGAAGGATCATTACCGACTAGACTGCATGTCTTTCGATGTGCGTGTCGTGTCGCGCAACACGCTACCTGTACGGCTCGCCGTAGCCGTGCGCCGCGTGCGAACCACGCGTGCCTCTCAAAACTAGCGGCAATGTTGTGTGGTACGAGCGCTGAAGCGCTGGAGCGGCTGGCCTGCGGCAACCTGGCGCCTGGCGCCGGTTTTGAATGACTTTCGCCCGAGTGCCTGTCCGCTCCGGTGTGGAGCCGTACGACGCCCGTCGGCCGTGAGGCCGTTGGACACAGAACGCTGGAACAGGGGCCGCCACACGCCTCACTCCCGCCTATGCGACCGTCTCGAAAGAGACGGCGGAAACTGAGAAAAGATCACCCAGGACGGTGGATCACTCGGCTCGTGGGTCGATGAAGAACGCAGCAAATTGCGCGTCGACATGTGAACTGCAGGACACATGAACATCGACGTTTCGAACGCACATTGCGGTCCATGGATTCCGTTCCCGGGCCACGTCTGGCTGAGGGTCGGCTACGTATACTGAAGCGCGCGGCGTTTGCCCCGCTTCGCAGACCTGGGAGTGTCGCGGCCGCCTGTGGGGCCGGCCGCGTCTCCTCAAACGTGCGATGCGCGCCCGTCGCCTGGCGGTTCGCATACCGGTACTTTCTCGGTAGCGTGCACAGCCGGCTGGCGGTGTGGCGTGCGACACCTCGTACAACGACCTCAGAGCAGGCGAGACTACCCGCTGAATTTAAGCATATTACTAAGCGGAGGAAAAGAAACTAACAAGGATTCCCCCAGTAGCGGCGAGCGAACAGGGAAGAGTCCAGCACCGAACCCCGCAGGCTGCCGCCTGTCGTGGCATGTGGTGTTTGGGAGGGTCCACTACCCCGACGCCTCGCGCCGAGCCCAAGTCCAACTTGAATGAGGCCACGGCCCGTAGAGGGTGCCAGGCCCGTAGCGGCCGGTGCGAGCGTCGGCGGGACCTCTCCTTCGAGTCGGGTTGCTTGAGAGTGCAGCTCCAAGTGGGTGGTAAACTCCATCTGAGACTAAATATGACCACGAGACCGATAGCGAACAAGTACC
>NW_025727125.1:27500-32500 GCF_021461385.2 Schistocerca piceifrons | reverse complement strand
GCCGCGACCTGTACCACTTACGAGCGAGAGACGCGATCGCGTTGCTCACTGTACGGCGTCCGATACCGAGCCATCAGCATGTCGGTCCCCATGCGCGTTGCACTCGCACTCGCAGTCGCAAAAACGTGGGGCAAATATATTACGCGGAAGAGCTATAACAGACCGAGCCCCACTGCATGGGGGGAGTCTTTGTCACTAATGTACACAGATGGAACATTTTGGACTGGAACCAGATTACCCGTACACACGGCGCTGATTAGTAATCAATGCAGAGCCATCAAACTACAGCAAATATACACAACTGTCCGTATACATGCTGAAAGAGTCTGCCCACAATGGGAACCACACGTCAGCCAGACACTCTGATCACGCACCACTCTCTGCTTCTAACAGGCGCACATACAATATGTAAGCACCAGCATGGAACAACATCCAGTGCATCTTCTCCGCCACATTACACAATCCACACTATCACAACCAGACCAGGAGGTCCATGCGGAAAATACAATATCCCAGCCTTTCGACATCCACCATTGCGCAGACCAGGCACCAACACCCACACATGTCCTATACAACGGTGCACCCAACATCACAATAGTACCTCCTGTCACAGCGCACAAACAATGACATGAGTCAAAGACACAGGTCTCACACAAGCATAGAATTGGAGCGCCGCCTCTAATAAGCCAAAGGTGCATCCTGACGTGACAAATCTGATCATGTCACAAGCATTCACTTACTATAATCACTATCAAACGAACCTGCCGCCCCCGCCCCCCCCCCCCTACACCTTTCCTTACAACAACGTGTAACCTAACCTAACCTAACCTAACCTATGTTGTACCTTAACCTAACCTATGTTGTACCTTAACCTAACCTATGTTGTACCTTAACCTAACCTATGTTGTACCTTAACCTAACCTATGTTTGTACCTTAACCTAACCTATGTTGTACCTTAACCTAACCTATGTTGTACCTTAACCTAACCTATGTTGTACCTTAACCTAACCTATGTTGTACCTTAACCTAACCTATGTTGTACCTTAACCTAACCTATGTTGTACCTTAACCTAACCCATGTTGTACCTTAACCTAACCCATGTTGTACCTTAACCTAACCCATGTTGTACCTTAACCTAACCCATGTTGTACCTTAACCTAACCCATGTTGTACCTTAACCTAACCCATGTTGTACCTTAACCTAACCCATGTTGTACCTTAACCTAACCCATGTTGTACCTTAACCTAACCCATGTTGTACCTTAACCTAACCCATGTTGTGCCTTAACCTAACCCATGTTGTGCCTTAACCTAACCCATGTTGTGCCTTAACCTAACCCATGTTGTGCCTTAACCTAACCCATGTTGTGCCTTAACCTAACCCATGTTGTGCCTTAACCTAACCCATGTTGTGCCTTAACCTAACCCACGTTGTGCCTTAACCTAACCCACGTTGTGCCTTAACCTAACCCATGTTGTGCCTTAACCTAACCCATGTTGTGCCTTAACCTAACCCATGTTGTGCCTTAACCTAACCCATGTTGTGCCTTAACCTAACCCATGTTGTGCCTTAACCTAACCCATGTTGTGCCTTAACCTAACCCACGTTGTGCCTTAACCTAACCCACGTTGTGCCTTAACCTAACCCACGTTGTGCCTTAACCTAACCCACGTTGTGCCTTAACCTAACCCACGTTGTGCCTTAACCTAACCCACGTTGTGCCTTAACCTAACCCACGTTGTGCCTTAACCTAACCCACGTTGTGCCTTAACCTAACCCACGTTGTGCCTTAACCTAACCCACGTTGTGCCTTAACCTAACCCACGTTGTGCCTTAACCTAACCCACGTTGTGCCTTAACCTAACCCACGTTGTGCCTTAACCTAACCCACGTTGTGCCTTAACCTAACCCACGTTGTGCCTTAACCTAACCCACGTTGTCCCCTAAAGTAACCCACGTTGTCCCCTAACGTAACCCACGTTGTCCCCTAACGTAACCCATGTTGTCGCCTAAACCTGCTCTGTAATTGTTATACGACTCGTTCAATTAGTGTAGTGTTGCCCACCCGCAACCCTCGCAATATAGTTCGCTACTCGCACTGCCCGCTCCCCTGTGTATCGCTTCATGTTAAACACCTTGCAAGTCTTGCTGACTTTCCACATGCTCCTGCTGTACACTGTAATGTGGATGGCAGCAGGACGTACATGCCGCCCCTCCCCACGTCCCCACCTTGCCCCCCTGCCTTCGCAAGCTGGTTGGTGAGAAGTTTGCATGTTCAATGCCCTTCGCATGCGACGTACTCAGGCTACGTTGTGGTGCGGCCTGTGTCAACCGTCCGCTAATGTCGTACGCGTAAACCACAATCTGTACTGCACATTCGTCCTTATGTACCGAATGATACATCGTGGCACATGTGTGACCGTACAACGACTGCGCCCAAAAACGGCGGACCATACAGTGCAAATATTGTGCACGCAGCTACGTGTCGTCTCCCTATGAGAGCTGGATTGCAGTGTGGTACGCCATAGAGACGTGTGGGAGGAACGGACGCCGTGGATGGCGATCAGCATGAGCTGTCTGTTGATGTATTCGGACCTAGTCGTCTCTCCTCACACACCGTGATGCATGGTGCACCGCGTTCCATATCTGCGACATGCTACAGAGGCCGGTTGACAGTCGTTCGAGCAATGGACATCGCATACGTACGGGGGCCACCTTCCACGTATTGTCTAGGCGTGCACATTTTGTTGCGTGTATGTGGGCAGACGTAGTGTGGCGTGACACCTGACACAGGCATGCAATAATCGTTGAAGTTGCAAATGGCGATGGACGCCTGCGTTTTCTGGTGAAGTTACGCAAATGAACAAATGGTAACCTGTTGTGGTGCGGTTGTTCTCGCTAGGGGTGAATCGGTGATGGCGACGATAGGTTGAGGTACGAACCGGTTGTTCCAGCGATACCCACCATGCCGACGAAACTGAACGGCATCTGGGTGTGAAGCGATACGCGGCGGTGGCTGGGTGGGACCGTCCCCGGCCGGTGAGGGGGCGCCTCCCGGCGTGCTGGCCGCGCGGTGCGTGGGCGCACGCGCTACAGCCGGCTGGTGGGGGCGGCCAGTGGCAGGCGCGCCGGCCGACGGACGCGGCAGGCGTCGCAGCTGCGCGCCGGCGCACCCTGCGCGCGGCGCCGTGCGGCCAAAGTAGGTCCTCGCGGGCCCGGTGCGAAGCGCGGTGGACATCTTCAGTGTGCTGGTCCGATTGAGGACTGTGTGCGTTGAGGATGCGCCGCCGCCCGGCGCTCGGCGCCGCGACGCCGTCTGCTGCTCGGTCGCCCCAGCGGTTCTCGCTGGTGGTTTGTATCGCAGCTGTGCGGATGTGTTGGCGCGTGCGCTGTGCTGGGAGAGTTCGCTTCGGCACCCAAGTGGGGGCTTTTGTCCTTCTGTGGCGCTGGCGTTGGAGCTGCCGGTCACCGTAGGTGGCGCGTGTTGTCTCCCGCCGGCAATGCCACGACAGCACGCTCCCGGGCCTCTGTCGGCAGCGGCAAGCTCAGTTGGGAGCACGGGTGGTCGCACCGAAAGCGTCTACTCGCCTAACTCCGGGCGATTGCGCCTCTCTCGAACCCGACCAAGTACTTGGGACGGCGCTGCGCGCCGCCGGGACCTGAGAGGGTTTCGAGGTGTATTGTGCAGGGGAGCTCAGCCTCCTCCTGTTTGCAGAATGATTGAGCGGACGCTTGCGTGTTCGCGCGGGCCCCCGGGACACACTCCCGGGCGGCCGGCTGCTCAGCTCTAGTTGACGCAGCTCCCTGGTTGATCCTGCCAGTAGTCATATGCTTGTCTCAAAGATTAAGCCATGCATGTCTCAGTACAAGCCGCATTAAGGTGAAACCGCGAATGGCTCATTAAATCAGTTATGGTTCCTTAGATCGTACCCACGTTACTTGGATAACTGTGGTAATTCTAGAGCTAATACATGCAAACAGAGTCCCGACCAGAGATGGAAGGGACGCTTTTATTAGATCAAAACCAATCGGTCGGCTCGTCCGGTCCGTTTGCCTTGGTGACTCTGAATAACTTTGGGCTGATCGCACGGTCCTCGTACCGGCGACGCATCTTTCAAATGTCTGCCTTATCAACTGTCGATGGTAGGTTCTGCGCCTACCATGGTTGTAACGGGTAACGGGGAATCAGGGTTCGATTCCGGAGAGGGAGCCTGAGAAACGGCTACCACATCCAAGGAAGGCAGCAGGCGCGCAAATTACCCACTCCCGGCACGGGGAGGTAGTGACGAAAAATAACGATACGGGACTCATCCGAGGCCCCGTAATCGGAATGAGTACACTTTAAATCCTTTAACGAGTATCTATTGGAGGGCAAGTCTGGTGCCAGCAGCCGCGGTAATTCCAGCTCCAATAGCGTATATTAAAGTTGTTGCGGTTAAAAAGCTCGTAGTTGGATTTGTGTCCCACGCTGTTGGTTCACCGCCCGTCGGTGTTTAACTGGCATGTATCGTGGGACGTCCTGCCGGTGGGGCGAGCCGAAGGCGTGCGACCGCCTCGTGCGTGCTCGTGCGTCCCGAGGCGGACCCCGTTGAAATCCTACCAGGGTGCTCTTTATTGAGTGTCTCGGTGGGCCGGCACGTTTACTTTGAACAAATTAGAGTGCTTAAAGCAGGCAAGCCCGCCTGAATACTGTGTGCATGGAATAATGGAATAGGACCTCGGTTCTATTTTGTTGGTTTTCGGAACCCGAGGTAATGATTAATAGGGACAGGCGGGGGCATTCGTATTGCGACGTTAGAGGTGAAATTCTTGGATCGTCGCAAGACGAACAGAAGCGAAAGCATTTGCCAAGTATGTTTTCATTAATCAAGAACGAAAGTTAGAGGTTCGAAGGCGATCAGATACCGCCCTAGTTCTAACCATAAACGATGCCAGCCAGCGATCCGCCGCAGTTCCTCCGATGACTCGGCGGGCAGCCTCCGGGAAACCAAAGCTTT
>NW_025727125.1:17500-20000 GCF_021461385.2 Schistocerca piceifrons | reverse complement strand
ATCAACGAACCTGCCGCCCCCCGCCCCCCCCCCCCTACAACCTTTCCTTACAACAACGTGTAACCTAACCTAACCTAACCTAACCTATGTTGTACCTTAACCTAACCTATGTTGTACCTTAACCTAACCTATGTTGTACCTTAACCTAACCTATGGTTGTACCTTAACCTAACCTATGTTGTACCTTAACCTAACCTATGTTGTACCTTAACCTAACCTATGTTGTACCTTAACCTAACCTATGTTGTACCTTAACCTAACCTATGTTGTACCTTAACCTAACCTATGTTGTACCTTAACCTAAACCTATGTTGTACCTTAACCTAACCTATGTTGTACCTTAACCTAACCTATGTTGTACCTTAACCTAACCCATGTTTACCTTAACCTAACCCATGTTGTACCTTACCTAACCCATGTTGTACCTTAACCTAACCCATGTTGTACCTTAACCTAACCCATGTTGTACCTTAACCTAACCCATGTTGTACCTTAACCTAACCCATGTTGTACCTTAACCTAACCCATGTTGTACCTTAACCTAACCCATGTTGTACTTAACCTAACCCATGTTGTACCTTACCTAACCCATGTTGTGCCTTAACCTAACCCATGTTGTGCCTTAACCTAACCCATGTTGTGCCTTAACCTAACCCATGTTGTGCCTTAACCTAACCCATGTTGTGCCTTAACCTAACCCATGTTGTGCCTTAACCTAACCCACGTTGTGCCTTAACCTAACCACGTTGTGCCTTAACCTAACCCATGTTGTGCCTTAACCTAACCCATGTTGTGCCTTAACTAACCATGTTGTGCTTAACCTAACCCATGTTGTGCTTAACCTAACCCATGTTGTGCCTTAACCTAACCCATTGTCTGTGCCTTAACCTAACCCACGTTGTGCCTTAACCTAACCCACGTTGTGCAACCCATGTTGTGCCTTAACCTAACCCATGTTGTGCCTTAACCTAACCCACGTTGTGCCTTAACCTAACCCACGTTGTGCCTTAACCTAACCCACGTTGTGCCTTAACCTAACCCATGTTGTGCCTTAACCTAACCCATGTTGTGCCTTAACCTAACCCATGTTGTGCCTTAACCTAACCCATGTTGTGCCTTAACCTAACCCACGTTGTGCCTTAACCTAACCCACGTTGTGCCTTAACCTAACCCACGTTGTGCCTTAACCTAACCCACGTTGTGCCTTAACCTAACCCACGTTGTGCCTTAACCTAACCCACGTTGTGCCTTAACCTAACCCACGTTGTCCCCTAAAGTAACCCACGTTGTCCCCTAACGTAACCCACGTTGTCCCCTAACGTAACCCATGTTGTCGCCTAAACCTGCTCTGTAATTGTTATACGACTCGTTCAATTAGTGTAGTGTTGCCCACCCGCAACCCTCGCAATATAGTTCGCTACTCGCACTGCCCGCTCCCCTGTGTATCGCTTCATGTTAAACACCTTGCAAGTCTTGCTGACTTTCCACATGCTCCTGCTGTACACTGTAATGTGGATGGCAGCAGGACGTACATGCCGCCCCTCCCCACGTCCCCACCTTGCCCCCCTGCCTTCGCAAGCTGGTTGGTGAGAAGTTTGCATGTTCAATGCCCTTCGCATGCGACGTACTCAGGCTACGTTGTGGTGCGGCCTGTGTCAACCGTCCGCTAATGTCGTACGCGTAAACCACAATCTGTACTGCACATTCGTCCTTATGTACCGAATGATACATCGTGGCACATGTGTGACCGTACAACGACTGCGCCCAAAAACGGCGGACCATACAGTGCAAATATTGTGCACGCAGCTACGTGTCGTCTCCCTATGAGAGCTGGATTGCAGTGTGGTACGCCATAGAGACGTGTGGGAGGAACGGACGCCGTGGATGGCGATCAGCATGAGCTGTCTGTTGATGTATTCGGACCTAGTCGTCTCTCCTCACACACCGTGATGGCATGGTGCACCGCGTTCCATATCTGCGACATGCTACAGAGGCCGGTTGACAGTCGTTCGAGCAATGGACATCGCATACGTACGGGGGCCACCTTCCACGTATTGTCTAGGCGTGCACATTTTGTTGCGTGTATGTGGGC
Organism: Schistocerca piceifrons; assembly: GCF_021461385.2. NCBI lineage: Eukaryota > Metazoa > Arthropoda > Insecta > Orthoptera > Acrididae > Schistocerca > Schistocerca piceifrons. The sequence continues at coordinate 17,908 of NW_025727125.1, read as the reverse complement.
AGACGTAGTGTGGCGTGACACCTGACACAGGCATGCAATAATCGTTGAAGTTGCAAATGGCGATGGACGCCTGCGTTTTCTGGTGAAGTTACGCAAATGAACAAATGGTAACCTGTTGTGGTGCGGTTGTTCTCGCTAGGGGTGAATCGGTGATGGCGACGATAGGTTGAGGTACGAACCGGTTGTTCCAGCGATACCCACCATGCCGACGAAACTGAACGGCATCTGGGTGTGAAGCGATACGCGGCGGTGGCTGGGTGGGACCGTCCCCGGCCGGTGAGGGGGCGCCTCCCGGCGTGCTGGCCGCGCGGTGCGTGGGCGCACGCGCTACAGCCGGCTGGTGGGGGCGGCCAGTGGCAGGCGCGCCGGCCGACGGACGCGGCAGGCGTCGCAGCTGCGCGCCGGCGC
>NW_025727125.1:0-7500 GCF_021461385.2 Schistocerca piceifrons | reverse complement strand
CACGTTGTGCCTTAACCTAACCCACGTTGTGCCTTAACCTAACCCACGTTGTGCCTTAACCTAACCCATGTTGTGCCTTAACCTAACCCATGTTGTGCCTTAACCTAACCCATGTTGTGCCTTAACCTAACCCATGTTGTGCCTTAACCTAACCCATGTTGTGCCTTAACCTAACCCATGTTGTGCCTTAACCTAACCCATGTTGTGCCTTAACCTAACCCACGTTGTGCCTTAACCTAACCCACGTTGTGCCTTAACCTAACCCACGTTGTGCCTTAACCTAACCCATGTTGTGCCTTAACCTAACCCATGTTGTGCCTTAACCTAACCCATGTTGTGCCTTAACCTAACCCATGTTGTGCCTTAACCTAACCCACGTTGTGCCTTAACCTAACCCACGTTGTGCCTTAACCTAACCCACGTTGTGCCTTAACCTAACCCACGTTGTGCCTTAACCTAACCCACGTTGTGCCTTAACCTAACCCACGTTGTGCCTTAACCTAACCCACGTTGTCCCCTAAAGTAACCCACGTTGTCCCCTAACGTAACCCACGTTGTCCCCTAACGTAACCCATGTTGTCGCCTAAACCTGCTCTGTAATTGTTATACGACTCGTTCAATTAGTGTAGTGTTGCCCACCCGCAACCCTCGCAATATAGTTCGCTACTCGCACTGCCCGCTCCCCTGTGTATCGCTTCATGTTAAACACCTTGCAAGTCTTGCTGACTTTCCACATGCTCCTGCTGTACACTGTAATGTGGATGGCAGCAGGACGTACATGCCGCCCCTCCCCACGTCCCCACCTTGCCCCCCTGCCTTCGCAAGCTGGTTGGTGAGAAGTTTGCATGTTCAATGCCCTTCGCATGCGACGTACTCAGGCTACGTTGTGGTGCGGCCTGTGTCAACCGTCCGCTAATGTCGTACGCGTAAACCACAATCTGTACTGCACATTCGTCCTTATGTACCGAATGATACATCGTGGCACATGTGTGACCGTACAACGACTGCGCCCAAAAACGGCGGACCATACAGTGCAAATATTGTGCACGCAGCTACGTGTCGTCTCCCTATGAGAGCTGGATTGCAGTGTGGTACGCCATAGAGACGTGTGGGAGGAACGGACGCCGTGGATGGCGATCAGCATGAGCTGTCTGTTGATGTATTCGGACCTAGTCGTCTCTCCTCACACACCGTGATGGCATGGTGCACCGCGTTCCATATCTGCGACATGCTACAGAGGCCGGTTGACAGTCGTTCGAGCAATGGACATCGCATACGTACGGGGGCCACCTTCCACGTATTGTCTAGGCGTGCACATTTTGTTGCGTGTATGTGGGCAGACGTAGTGTGGCGTGACACCTGACACAGGCATGCAATAATCGTTGAAGTTGCAAATGGCGATGGACGCCTGCGTTTTCTGGTGAAGTTACGCAAATGAACAAATGGTAACCTGTTGTGGTGCGGTTGTTCTCGCTAGGGGTGAATCGGTGATGGCGACGATAGGTTGAGGTACGAACCGGTTGTTCCAGCGATACCCACCATGCCGACGAAACTGAACGGCATCTGGGTGTGAAGCGATACGCGGCGGTGGCTGGGTGGGACCGTCCCCGGCCGGTGAGGGGGCGCCTCCCGGCGTGCTGGCCGCGCGGTGCGTGGGCGCACGCGCTACAGCCGGCTGGTGGGGGCGGCCAGTGGCAGGCGCGCCGGCCGACGGACGCGGCAGGCGTCGCAGCTGCGCGCCGGCGCACCCTGCGCGCGGCGCCGTGCGGCCAAAGTAGGTCCTCGCGGGCCCGGTGCGAAGCGCGGTGGACATCTTCAGTGTGCTGGTCCGATTGAGGACTGTGTGCGTTGAGGATGCGCCGCCGCCCGGCGCTCGGCGCCGCGACGCCGTCTGCTGCTCGGTCGCCCCAGCGGTTCTCGCTGGTGGTTTGTATCGCAGCTGTGCGGATGTGTTGGCGCGTGCGCTGTGCTGGGAGAGTTCGCTTCGGCACCCAAGTGGGGCTTTTGTCCTTCTGTGGCGCTGGCGTTGGAGCTGCCGGTCACCGTAGGTGGCGCGTGTTGTCTCCCGCCGGCAATGCCACGACAGCACGCTCCCGGGCCTCTGTCGGCAGCGGCAAGCTCAGTTGGGAGCACGGGTGGTCGCACCGAAAGCGTCTACTCGCCTAACTCCGGGCGATTGCGCCTCTCTCGAACCCGACCAAGTACTTGGGACGGCGCTGCGCGCCGCCGGGACCTGAGAGGGTTTCGAGGTGTATTGTGCAGGGGAGCTCAGCCTCCTCCTGTTTGCAGAATGATTGAGCGGACGCTTGCGTGTTCGCGCGGGCCCCCGGGACACACTCCCGGGCGGCCGGCTGCTCAGCTCTAGTTGACGCAGCTCCCTGGTTGATCCTGCCAGTAGTCATATGCTTGTCTCAAAGATTAAGCCATGCATGTCTCAGTACAAGCCGCATTAAGGTGAAACCGCGAATGGCTCATTAAATCAGTTATGGTTCCTTAGATCGTACCCACGTTACTTGGATAACTGTGGTAATTCTAGAGCTAATACATGCAAACAGAGTCCCGAGTCTGGCGTGAGGTCAGTCGCTTGACGGCGCGTTTCGGCGCGGGCCCGCCCGTTGCCGGCGCGCCGTAAGGCACGGAGGCTCGCACTGGGGCGTATCGCTTTCCAGTCGGGCGTGCCGCGGCAGTCCTCACTCGGGGAAGTGAAGCGTCTCTTACAGCCTCTCCTTCCCAAGTAGCTCTTTCCGCCTTCCCGTGGTGCCAGACGTCAAGCTCGGCATTCTGCCTTGCGTCAAAAGGGAGAGCTGCGACCCAACCCGATGCGAAAGCGAAGGGTGCGTGGCACAGGGGGAGCTGTGTCGAGGGACCGAACACCAGTCCCTTTCTGTTCGCAGGGCACAGACCAGCAGGTGCTCTGCATGCCGGCGACCTCGTTTGTCGGCGTGGGATCACGGCGCGAGTCGGCAAGGGTGCTTCGCCGCGCCCCCGGGTAACCGGGGCGTGTTCTGCCAAACCCAGGTGGTGGTGACATCGCCTGGGCCAGGTTAGATGGGCCCAGACCGCCGAACGACTGGGGGACCGACCCACCACCTGAGTAGGAGTGGGTCCTTGGCCTTCAGGTGGAAGCTCGGGCTAGTAGGCGGCGAAGGGCGAGGGGTGCATCCGCCTCTCCGGAGTGCGGGGTGCACTTGCCGAGGAGCGTCGTGTGAAATCGTCGACGACGGGGCCTTCGACGAGGACCAGTGCGCTGGCAACGGCGCGCTGAACCTGGCAGCTCTGATGTGCCCTTGACCTAGGGGCGAGGTTGGTGGGCGAGCTGCAGAAGTCCCCCCCCATGCCAGAGGAGCCGGTCCGGGGCAAGAGACGGGCTCCCAACTTTTCACTCGTCTAACTAATCATGGCTGACCAGGAGGCGAGTGATCTTTGTGCGATTTCGAGGGCGAGTGTGTCTACTGTCCCTACCTCGCAGGAGGAAGGGGGACACGAAGATGAGAGTGTTTATGATAGACATTGCCGAATTAATCAAATATTAGACTCTAGTGTCAAAAACGGCAAAATAAGCCAGGCTGCGGTCCTGGCAATAAAGAACGAGCTCGCTTCCTGGGCTATTGCAAACGCGAAGCTCGAGGGGCGTCTCGAAGAACTAGAAAAAGAAAACGCTAGATTGAGACAGCAACCAGTCAAGACATGGGCCGGAGTGGTGGCGCAAGCCGCTACAAAAGCCCAAACAACAAAGGAAACCATAGCAAAAATTTCTAAAAAACCAGACACGGCAGTCTTTTTAAGACCCCTGCCTGGTCAGACAATCAAAAAGGTACAAGAGATATTTACAACAACTATTGACCCGGCTAGAGATAAAATAAAAATCAATAAAGTAAAGGCCACAAAAAATGTAGTCGTGGTGGATCTTGCCACTGAGGAGGACAGGGACAAAATACTAAAGAATTCCAAACTGAACAAGGCCATTAAATGCGAACCTCCCAGAAAAAGAAATCCTCTGGTGATACTGTACGACGTACCTGTGGCCCTAACCGAAAGCGACATCTACGAAACCATGTATAATCAAAATTTTGATGACACAGAATGGGAAACATTTAAAAATGAATTCAAGCTCCGCTTTAAAACGGGACCTCGGGAACGGGATGTTGTCCATCACGTCGCCGAGGTCTCTGGCAAGATGTGGCGAAAACTTACCGCTATGGGGAAAATTTATATAGGATTTCACGCCATCAATGTTAGAGACTACCTAGTAGTCCCTAGATGTCACAACTGTGGCGATCTGGACCACGTCCACAAGCATTGTGATAGGAAGCCGGCCTGCTCCAGGTGCGGGGCTGAGGACCACACCAGAAAAAACTGCAGTAAAAGCGCAACCTGCATTCCATGTACCAAGAGAGGAAGGAAACCGTGCAACACTACTGGGAGAAACTGCCCAACGTACAGGATGCTAGAACAGAGACTAATCTCTCGAATTGATTATGGCTGAGGCCGTAATTGAACTCAGGAAGCCAAAAAGGAAATCCCCCAGCAAGAGGCTGAGGGACGCTCTGAGGGCAAACAAATTCAAAGAATTTATACAAAAAATCACACAACCACGATCTTTGGTGACAATAATGAAAGACGTTTGCATACAGACGGACCCGTGTGAAGAAGACGTTCCCTCTCCTCCTTGCTGGGGACCTGGGTCGAAACAAGAGCATACCCGACCACACTGGCATCCTGTACTTGGGAGTTCACAATCACAATCACACAGTAACGAAGTAATATCCACCAAACATGTTCAGTACAATGAAATAAGCAGCTCAATTCCATCTTCTGACACACCATCTCGGGGTGCAATGGGAATTGATCCTCAGCGAATTTACCCCAACCTGGAGCACGCACTACAGTTATCAAGACTAGAGGAGCCGGCAATCCTCACAATAGCATTGAGACATGTGGTACGTGTCGGCCACGAGTATGGAAGAGATGTCACATTTCCAGTAATGGAGGCTGTGGACAGAATTCAGCTCAAGACAATGAATCTCCCCACCGACTTCGGAGCCCTGCGAGATCTAGTTAAAAAGGTCTTTGACAGAAGAAACGAAAAATTCGACATGGATGATCTATACTACCAATCAGTGATAACCAATGGCAGAGTAGCCCACGACTGGTCAAAATTGTGGCCAGAATCACACATCCATACATACTTCCCACGTGAGCCAACTAAAGGTAGGCCAGATAAACACCCATAATAGCAAACTGGTCCTGCAGGAACTCCGAAGGGTGGTGGAAGAGAAGAGTCTAGATGTACTCTGCTTACAGGAACCGTACTCCCAAGCGGGGCGGATCCCATTCATGGCTGCCAACTGGCAAATTATACATTCCAACGTAGACCCAAAGGCTGCAATTATAATTATCAACAAATCATTTAGAGCTACAGTCCTTGCACAGTTCTCTGGCGAACACTGCAATGTCGTGGAACTTCAAACACCCGCGGGGGTGATTTACATCTGTAATATATACTTCCAATACGGAAGAGGAATAGAGGAATTTCTAGAAATACTTACACAAGTCGCCACGGCATTGCAGGGACGAAGATTGATTGTGACAGCGGACATAAATGCAAAGTCCCCCCTATGGTTCAGTGGCACGCACGATGATCGGGGGCTAAAAGCCGAGGAAACAATCATGGCATTACAACTGGTGGTTGCCAACCAACAAGGGAACCCCCCCACATATACTGGCGGAGGGGGAGAAGGTACAAATATTGACATCACACTAATAACACCAAACCTGGCCACAAAGGTCAACAAATGGAAAGTGTGGGACAAAGTAACCACCAGTGATCATAATTTAATAACATTTTCCATTGGGGAAAGGGAGTGCCACTGGGACATGGGGTGGGAGCTGCAGCTTAATTACAACAAGGCTGACTGGGACCGTCTCGCGGAGGAGTGCAACATTCCGACATTGCTGGAAGGTGACGGAAACGTGGAAGAATGCGCCGTAGGACTGGTGCAGGCGATCACCACAGCGGTGCGGGCAGCCGTACCAACCAGAGGAGAGCCGTAGCGGCCACCCCACACCATGGTCGGTCGAACTGGGACAGATGCGCCAGGCTGTGAGGAGGGCAAGGAGGTACTACCAGCGGAGTGTCGTCTGGAGGGAAAAACGAAGATGGCTTCAGATCTATCGTGAAAGCAAAGAACAATTCCAACAGGAGTTAAGGGCAGTCAGACTCAGAAGCTGGGAAAGTTATGTTAAAAGCCAATTGGCTACAGACCCATGGGAGTCCCTTATAAATTAGTACGAGAAAAGATAAGATCACCAATGGTGCTATCCACCGTCAGGGACGGGGACCGGATGACGGGCACTTGGCAGGAAACTTGCTGAGGCCCTCCTCCGGGTTCTGTTGCCTGACGACGTGGAGGAAGATGAGACTGAAGAACAAAAAAGGATAAGGAGAGAAAACCAAAGGGACTATAACAATAACATCAGAGTCTACCCCTTCTCTGAGGAGGAGGTCGCTGCCCAGATCAAGGCCCTCAAAAGAGGGAAAGCTCCTGGCCCGGACGGCATTACTGCGGAAGTGGTGGCAATTCTTGCCCCCCAGCTCGTAGCTCCTCTCACTAAGTTGTATAACGAGTGCTTGGAACTCGGAAATTCCCAGAAATATGAAAAAGCCAATGTAATTATCATTAAAAGAGTCCAGACAAAGATCCCACAGAAATTAAATCTTATAGACCTATCTGCTTGTTGGACGTACTGGGCAAACTTTTTGAGAGGCTACTAGCGAACAGACCTGACAGCACACAGCATGCTGTGCGGGATGAGTGACAGACAATTCGGCTTTCGGTCTGGGTGTTCTGCGTCTGACGCAATCGCCCTGGCTGCTGAGGTCTGTGGCTCCACCCCGCACAAGTATGTCGTCGGCATCATGGTCGACATCAGTGGCGCCTTTGACAACCTGTGGTGGCCCTCACTCTTTTTCCTGCTTGCGGGAGAAGAACTGTCAGGGCCGCTATATGGGTGTCTGAGGAGCTATTGTGCAGACAGGGAGGTCTGGCTATCGGCCCCTAGCGGCATAGTCAGGAAGATTGTCACCAAAGGATGTCCTCAGGGCTCTGTCCTGGGACCTCTCTTTTGGACATTAACATGGAGCCTTTACTTGAAGATCTCAAGAACTGTGACGATGTGCTAGAGGTCATAGCATACGCTGACGACCTCCTCCTGCTGGTCGGCGGCCGAAGCCGCGAGGAATTAGAGCCGAAAGTGGAAAGAGCCCTAACTGTTCTTACATCATGGTGCCACAGAAGCAAAATGACGATCGCACCCAATAAGTCAACATACCTACTTCTCAAAGGCCAACTGGTCAGGAACCCGACGGTTAGAATTAATGGTATACCAGTTCTTCGGCGCCGCGAGGCCCGATACTTGGGTGTAATCATCGATGAGAGGTGGAGCTTTGCATCACATATTGACACCGTATCACAAAAATCATTGGTTCTATTAAACAAT
>NW_025727124.1:192500-197713 GCF_021461385.2 Schistocerca piceifrons | reverse complement strand
CTGTAGACGACTTAGGTACCGGGCGGGGTGTTGTACTCGGTAGAGCAGTTGCCACGCTGCGATCTGTTGAGACTCAGCCCTAGCTTGGGGGATTCGTCTTGTCGCGAGACGAGACCCCCAGGAGCTGGTCGCCAGCAGGGGTACGCGTGGGCCCCCCCTTGCTTTCAGTTTCCGCACGTCCGCATCTCTGGGCGTATCGGTCTGGGCGGGGCGCGCCGCACCCAGGGCGCTGCAGTGGGTGCGGCGGACTGGGGCGTATCGGTTGGCGTGGGCGCTGCGATGGGTGCCGCCTCCGTGCGCGCGGGGAGGCGGCGCCGGCCGGGCGCCGTGTGTACCGCCGCGCTATAGCGTATCGCTTTGGCGGCCGGCGCCGGGTGCCGCGGTGGGTGCCGGACGGTCGATGTCGGCCCACCGGCCGGGGCGTCGCTTGGAGGCGGCGGCGTCGGGGCGGGTGCTGTGCGGCGGGTCGCGGTGCCCGGCGGGATCTGGTACGTTGTCGCCGTCCCCCCCGCCTCCGTCCGGTGAACGCCAATCCCCCTAACCGATGGATGTGAAATAAAATATAATAACACATGATGCTCCGCAAGAAAATAGACTTGGGATAGGGTGTGTCGTTGGCAAGTCCCCGGGGCGGTTAGTGTGTGTGGTGATAAGTCTGTAGGGGCGGGGGGGGGGGCGAGGTATTAGGACATAGATAGATAGATAGTGGTGACGTGGGTGTCGACAGTAGACATAGCACACTGCCACCTACAGGGATCCGACGGAACTACGCCACCCATGCCGGCAAAACAGTATCGCCATCTATGAAAATAGGGCGACACCACATGCAATACCGCCATCTATGCGCATCTGACAACACTACGTCCGCACCACAAAACATACCGCCATCTGTAGGTCTCCCGCAACATGACCTCCTCCAACGACGATACCGCCATCTATGCGACGCCAAGCCGATTAAGACAGCGATGGCGCCACAGTGCCCGCCTTTCGACGCCACCCACAAAGCCTGCAGCCTCTGTCGACCATAGCACCCAATCTCCAGTGGCTCTGCCGCACGAAGCCGTGGACCGGCAATGACTCCACCCGCACCCGTTCGTGCACCACCCCAACCGCCAAACGCGCACCTCCAGCGGATGAACGGCGGACGTTTCCCGCACTCGTAAAGTGCAATCCACCCCTATAACGTGCGTTTCATGAAGAGTTATTGCCAATATGCGACATTCCCGCTGTCCCTATACATGAGCCGCGACCTGTACCACTTACGAGCGAGAGACGCGATCGCGTTGCTCACTGTACGGCGTCCGATACCGAGCCATCAGCATGTCGGTCCCCATGCGCGTTGCACTCGCACTCGCAGTCGCAAAAACGTGGGGCAAATATATTACGCGGAAGAGTTATAACAGACCGAGCCCCACTGCATGAGGGGAGTCTTTGTCACTAATGTACACAGATGGAACATTTTGGACTGGAACCAGATTACCCGTACACACGGCGCTGATTAGTAATCAATGCAGAGCCATCAAACTACAGAATATATATACAACTGTCCGTATACATGCTGAAAGAGTCTGCCCACAATGGGAACCACCACGTCAGCCAGCCACTCTGATCACGCACCACTCTCTGCTTCTAACGGGCGCACATACAATATGTAAGCACCAGCATGGAACAACATCCAGTGCATCCTCTCCGCCACATTACACAATCCACACTATCACAACCAGACCAGGAGGTCCATGCGGAAAATACAATATCCCACCCTTTCGACATCCACCATTGCGCAGATCAGGCACCAACACCCACACATGTTCCTATACAACGGTGCACCCAACATCACAATAGTACCTCCTGTCACAGCGCACAAACAATGACATGAGTCAAAGACACAGGTCTGACACAAGCATAGAATTGGAGCGCCGCCTCTAATAAGCCAAAGGTGCATCCTGACGTGACAAATCTGATCATGTCACAAGCATTCACTTACTATAATCACTATCAACGAACCTGCCGCCCCCGCCCCCCCCCCCTACACCTTTCCTTACAACAACGTGTAACCTAACCTAACCTAACCTATGTTGTACCTTAACCTAACCTATGTTGTACCTTAACCTAACCTATGTTGTACCTTAACCTAACCTATGTTGTACCTTAACCTAACCTATGTTGTGCCTTAACCTAACCTATGTTGTGCCTTAACCTAACCTATGTTGTGCCTTAACCTAACCTATGTTGTGCCTTAACCTAACCTATGTTGTGCCTTAACCTAACCTATGTTGTGCCTTAACCTAACCTATGTTGTGCCTTAACCTAACCTATGTTGTGCCTTAACCTAACCTATGTTGTGCCTTAACCTAACCTATGTTGTGCCTTAACCTAACCCATGTTGTGCCTTAACCTAACCCATGTTGTGCCTTAACCTAACCCATGTTGTGCCTTAACCTAACCCATGTTGTGCCTTAACCTAACCCATGTTGTGCCTTAACCTAACCCATGTTGTGCCTTAACCTAACCCATGTTGTGCCTTAACCTAACCCATGTTGTGCCTTAACCTAACCCATGTTGTGCCTTAACCTAACCCATGTTGTGCCTTAACCTAACCCATGTTGTGCCTTAACCTAACCCATGTTGTGCCTTAACCTAACCCATGTTGTGCCTTAACCTAACCCATGTTGTGCCTTAACCTAACCCATGTTGTGCCTTAACCTAACCCATGTTGTGCCTTAACCTAACCCATGTTGTGCCTTAACCTAACCCATGTTGTGCCTTAACCTAACCCATGTTGTGCCTTAACCTAACCCATGTTGTGCCTTAACCTAACCCATGTTGTGCCTTAACCTAACCCATGTTGTGCCTTAACCTAACCCATGTTGTGCCTTAACCTAACCCATGTTGTGCCTTAACCTAACCCATGTTGTGCCTTAACCTAACCCATGTTGTGCCTTAACCTAACCCATGTTGTGCCTTAACCTAACCCATGTCGTGCCTTAACCTAACCCACGTCGTGCCTTAACCTAACCCACGTCGTGCCTTAACCTAACCCACGTTGTCGCCTAACGTAACCCACGTTGTCGCCTAAACCTGCTCTGTAATTGTTATACGACTCGTTCAATTAGTGTAGTGTTGCCCACCCGCAACCCTCGCAATATAGTTCGCTACTCGCACTCCCCGCTCCCCTGTGTATCGCTTCATGTTAAACACCTTGCAAGTCTTGCTCACTTTCCACATGCTCCTGCTGTACACTGTAATGTGGATGGCAGCAGGACGTACATGCCGCCCCTCCCCACGTCCCCACCTTGCCCCCTGCCTTCGCAAGCTGGTTGGTGAGAACTTTGCATGTTCAATGCCCTCCGCATGCGACGTACTCAGGCTACGTTGTGGTGCGGCCTGTGTCAACTGTCCGCTAATGTCGTACGCGTAAACCACAATCTGTACTGCACATTCGTCCTTATGTACTGAATGATACATCGTGGCACATGTGTGACCGTACAACGACTGCGCCCAAAAACGGCGGACCATACAGTGCAAATATTGTGCACGCAGCTACGTGTCGTCTCCCTATGAGAGCTGGATTGCAGTGTGGTACGCCATAGAGACGTGTGGGAGGAACGGACGCCGTGGATGGCGATCAGCATGAGCTGTCTGTTGATGTATTCGGACCTAGTCGTCTCTCCTCACACACCGTGATGGCATGGTGCACCGCGTTCCATATCTGCGACATGCTACAGAGGCCGGTTGACAGTCGTTCGAGCAATGGACATCGCATACGTACGGGGGCCACCTTCCACGTATTGTCTAGGCGTGCACATTTTGTTGCGTGTATGTGGGCAGACGTAGTGTGGCGTGACACCTGACACAGGCATGCAATAATCGTGGAAGTTGCAAATGGCGATGGACGCCTGCGTTTTCTGGTGAAGTTACGCAAATGAACAAATGGTAACCTGTTGTGGTGCGGTTGTTCTCGCTAGGGGTGAATCGGTGATGGCGACGATAGGTTGAGGTACTAACCGGTTGTTCCAGCGATACCCACCATGCCGACGAAACTGAACGGCATCTGGGTGTGAAGCGATACGCGGCGGTGGCTGGGTGGGACCGTCCCCGGCCGGTGAGGGGGCGCCTCCCGGCGTGCTGGCCGCGCGGTGCGTGGGCGCACGCGCTACAGCCGGCTGGTGGGGGCGGCCAGTGGCAGGCGCGCCGGCCGACGGACGCGGCAGGCGTCGCAGCTGCGCGCCGGCGCACCCTGCGCGCGGCGCCGTGCGGCCAAAGTAGGTCCTCGCGGGCCCGGTGCGAAGCGCGGTGGACATCTTCAGTGTGCTGGTCCGATTGAGGACTGTGTGCGTTGAGGATGCGCTGCCGCCCGGCGCTCGGCGCCGCGACGCCGTCTGCTGCTCGGTCGCCCCAGCGGTTCTCGCTGGTGGTTTGTATCGCAGCTGTGCGGATGTGTTGGCGCGTGCGCTGTGCTGGGAGAGTTCGCTTCGGCACCCAAGTGGGGCTTTTGTCCTTCTGTGGCGCTGGCGTTGGAGCTGCCGGTCACCGTAGGTGGCGCGTGTTGTCTCCCGCCGGCAATGCCACGACAGCACGCTCCCGGGCCTCTGTCGGCAGCGGCAAGCTCAGTTGGGAGCACGGGTGGTCGCACCGAAAGCGTCTACTCGCCTAACTCCGGGCGATTGCGCCTCTCTCGAACCCGACCAAGTACTTGGGACGGCGCTGCGCGCCGCCGGGACCTGAGAGGGTTTCGAGGTGTATTGTGCAGGGGAGCTCAGCCTCCTCCTGTTTGCAGAATGATTGAGCGGACGCTTGCGTGTTCGCGCGGGCCCCCGGGACACACTCCCGGGCGGCCGGCTGCTCAGCTCTAGTTGACGCAGCTCCCTGGTTGATCCTGCCAGTAGTCATATGCTTGTCTCAAAGATTAAGCCATGCATGTCTCAGTACAAGCCGCATTAAGGTGAAACCGCGAATGGCTCATTAAATCAGTTATGGTTCCTTAGATCGTACCCACGTTACTTGGATAACTGTGGTAATTCTAGAGCTAATACATGCAAACAGAGTCCCGACCAGAGATGGAAGGGACGCTTTTATTAGATCAAAACCAATCGGTCGGCTCGTCCGGTCCGTTTGCCTTGGTGACTCTGAATAACTTTGGGCTGATCGCACGGTCCTCGTACCGGCGACGCATCTTTCAAATGTCTGCCTTATCAACTGTCGATGGTAGGTTC
>NW_025727124.1:180000-185000 GCF_021461385.2 Schistocerca piceifrons | reverse complement strand
AGCGGATGAACGGCGGACGTTTCCCGCACTCGTAAAGTGCAATCCACCCCTATAACGTGCGTTTCATGAAGAGTTATTGCCAATATGCGACATTCCCGCTGTCCCTATACATGAGCCGCGACCTGTACCACTTACGAGCGAGAGACGCGATCGCGTTGCTCACTGTACGGCGTCCGATACCGAGCCATCAGCATGTCGGTCCCCATGCGCGTTGCACTCGCACTCGCAGTCGCAAAAACGTGGGGCAAATATATTACGCGGAAGAGTTATAACAGACCGAGCCCCACTGCATGAGGGGAGTCTTTGTCACTAATGTACACAGATGGAACATTTTGGACTGGAACCAGATTACCCGTACACACGGCGCTGATTAGTAATCAATGCAGAGCCATCAAACTACAGAATATATATACAACTGTCCGTATACATGCTGAAAGAGTCTGCCCACAATGGGAACCACACGTCAGCCAGCCACTCTGATCACGCACCACTCTCTGCTTCTAACGGGCGCACATACAATATGTAAGCACCAGCATGGAACAACATCCAGTGCATCCTCTCCGCCACATTACACAATCCACACTATCACAACCAGACCAGGAGGTCCATGCGGAAAATACAATATCCCACCCTTTCGACATCCACCATTGCGCAGATCAGGCACCAACACCCACACATGTCCTATACAACGGTGCACCCAACATCACAATAGTACCTCCTGTCACAGCGCACAAACAATGACATGAGTCAAAGACACAGGTCTGACACAAGCATAGAATTGGAGCGCCGCCTCTAATAAGCCAAAGGTGCATCCTGACGTGACAAATCTGATCATGTCACAAGCATTCACTTACTATAATCACTATCAACGAACCTGCCGCCCCCGCCCCCCCCTACACCTTTCCTTACAACAACGTGTAACCTAACCTAACCTAACCTATGTTGTACCTTAACCTAACCTATGTTGTACCTTAACCTAACCTATGTTGTACCTTAACCTAACCTATGTTGTACCTTAACCTAACCTATGTTGTGCCTTAACCTAACCTATGTTGTGCCTTAACCTAACCTATGTTGTGCCTTAACCTAACCTATGTTGTGCCTTAACCTAACCTATGTTGTGCCTTAACCTAACCTATGTTGTGCCTTAACCTAACCTATGTTGTGCCTTAACCTAACCTATGTTGTGCCTTAACCTAACCTATGTTGTGCCTTAACCTAACCCATGTTGTGCCTTAACCTAACCCATGTTGTGCCTTAACCTAACCCATGTTGTGCCTTAACCTAACCCATGTTGTGCCTTAACCTAACCCATGTTGTGCCTTAACCTAACCCATGTTGTGCCTTAACCTAACCCATGTTGTGCCTTAACCTAACCCATGTTGTGCCTTAACCTAACCCATGTTGTGCCTTAACCTAACCCATGTTGTGCCTTAACCTAACCCATGTTGTGCCTTAACCTAACCTATGTTGTGCCTTAACCTAACCTATGTTGTGCCTTAACCTAACCTATGTTGTGCCTTAACCTAACCCATGTTGTGCCTTAACCTAACCCATGTTGTGCCTTAACCTAACCCATGTTGTGCCTTAACCTAACCCATGTTGTGCCTTAACCTAACCCATGTTGTGCCTTAACCTAACCCATGTTGTGCCTTAACCTAACCCATGTTGTGCCTTAACCTAACCCATGTTGTGCCTTAACCTAACCCATGTTGTGCCTTAACCTAACCCATGTTGTGCCTTAACCTAACCCATGTCGTGCCTTAACCTAACCCATGTCGTGCCTTAACCTAACCCATGTCGTGCCTTAACCTAACCCATGTCGTGCCTTAACCTAACCCATGTCGTGCCTTAACCTAACCCACGTCGTGCCTTAACCTAACCCACGTTGTCGCCTAACGTAACCCACGTTGTCGCCTAAACCTGCTCTGTAATTGTTATACGACTCGTTCAATTAGTGTAGTGTTGCCCACCCGCAACCCTCGCAATATAGTTCGCTACTCGCACTCCCCGCTCCCCTGTGTATCGCTTCATGTTAAACACCTTGCAAGTCTTGCTCACTTTCCACATGCTCCTGCTGTACACTGTAATGTGGATGGCAGCAGGACGTACATGCCGCCCCTCCCCACGTCCCCACCTTGCCCCCTGCCTTCGCAAGCTGGTTGGTGAGAACTTTGCATGTTCAATGCCCTCCGCATGCGACGTACTCAGGCTACGTTGTGGTGCGGCCTGTGTCAACTGTCCGCTAATGTCGTACGCGTAAACCACAATCTGTACTGCACATTCGTCCTTATGTACTGAATGATACATCGTGGCACATGTGTGACCGTACAACGACTGCGCCCAAAAACGGCGGACCATACAGTGCAAATATTGTGCACGCAGCTACGTGTCGTCTCCCTATGAGAGCTGGATTGCAGTGTGGTACGCCATAGAGACGTGTGGGAGGAACGGACGCCGTGGATGGCGATCAGCATGAGCTGTCTGTTGATGTATTCGGACCTAGTCGTCTCTCCTCACACACCGTGATGGCATGGTGCACCGCGTTCCATATCTGCGACATGCTACAGAGGCCGGTTGACAGTCGTTCGAGCAATGGACATCGCATACGTACGGGGGCCACCTTCCACGTATTGTCTAGGCGTGCACATTTTGTTGCGTGTATGTGGGCAGACGTAGTGTGGCGTGACACCTGACACAGGCATGCAATAATCGTGGAAGTTGCAAATGGCGATGGACGCCTGCGTTTTCTGGTGAAGTTACGCAAATGAACAAATGGTAACCTGTTGTGGTGCGGTTGTTCTCGCTAGGGGTGAATCGGTGATGGCGACGATAGGTTGAGGTACTAACCGGTTGTTCCAGCGATACCCACCATGCCGACGAAACTGAACGGCATCTGGGTGTGAAGCGATACGCGGCGGTGGCTGGGTGGGACCGTCCCCGGCCGGTGAGGGGGCGCCTCCCGGCGTGCTGGCCGCGCGGTGCGTGGGCGCACGCGCTACAGCCGGCTGGTGGGGGCGGCCAGTGGCAGGCGCGCCGGCCGACGGACGCGGCAGGCGTCGCAGCTGCGCGCCGGCGCACCCTGCGCGCGGCGCCGTGCGGCCAAAGTAGGTCCTCGCGGGCCCGGTGCGAAGCGCGGTGGACATCTTCAGTGTGCTGGTCCGATTGAGGACTGTGTGCGTTGAGGATGCGCTGCCGCCCGGCGCTCGGCGCCGCGACGCCGTCTGCTGCTCGGTCGCCCCAGCGGTTCTCGCTGGTGGTTTGTATCGCAGCTGTGCGGATGTGTTGGCGCGTGCGCTGTGCTGGGAGAGTTCGCTTCGGCACCCAAGTGGGGCTTTTGTCCTTCTGTGGCGCTGGCGTTGGAGCTGCCGGTCACCGTAGGTGGCGCGTGTTGTCTCCCGCCGGCAATGCCACGACAGCACGCTCCCGGGCCTCTGTCGGCAGCGGCAAGCTCAGTTGGGAGCACGGGTGGTCGCACCGAAAGCGTCTACTCGCCTAACTCCGGGCGATTGCGCCTCTCTCGAACCCGACCAAGTACTTGGGACGGCGCTGCGCGCCGCCGGGACCTGAGAGGGTTTCGAGGTGTATTGTGCAGGGGAGCTCAGCCTCCTCCTGTTTGCAGAATGATTGAGCGGACGCTTGCGTGTTCGCGCGGGCCCCCGGGACACACTCCCGGGCGGCCGGCTGCTCAGCTCTAGTTGACGCAGCTCCCTGGTTGATCCTGCCAGTAGTCATATGCTTGTCTCAAAGATTAAGCCATGCATGTCTCAGTACAAGCCGCATTAAGGTGAAACCGCGAATGGCTCATTAAATCAGTTATGGTTCCTTAGATCGTACCCACGTTACTTGGATAACTGTGGTAATTCTAGAGCTAATACATGCAAACAGAGTCCCGACCAGAGATGGAAGGGACGCTTTTATTAGATCAAAACCAATCGGTCGGCTCGTCCGGTCCGTTTGCCTTGGTGACTCTGAATAACTTTGGGCTGATCGCACGGTCCTCGTACCGGCGACGCATCTTTCAAATGTCTGCCTTATCAACTGTCGATGGTAGGTTCTGCGCCTACCATGGTTGTAACGGGTAACGGGGAATCAGGGTTCGATTCCGGAGAGGGAGCCTGAGAAACGGCTACCACATCCAAGGAAGGCAGCAGGCGCGCAAATTACCCACTCCCGGCACGGGGAGGTAGTGACGAAAAATAACGATACGGGACTCATCCGAGGCCCCGTAATCGGAATGAGTACACTTTAAATCCTTTAACGAGTATCTATTGGAGGGCAAGTCTGGTGCCAGCAGCCGCGGTAATTCCAGCTCCAATAGCGTATATTAAAGTTGTTGCGGTTAAAAAGCTCGTAGTTGGATTTGTGTCCCACGCTGTTGGTTCACCGCCCGTCGGTGTTTAACTGGCATGTATCGTGGGACGTCCTGCCGGTGGGGCGAGCCGAAGGCGTGCGACCGCCCCGTGCGTGCTCGTGCGTCCCGAGGCGGACCCCGTTGAAATCCTACCAGGGTGCTCTTTATTGAGTGTCTCGGTGGGCCGGCACGTTTACTTTGAACAAATTAGAGTGCTTAAAGCAGGCAAGCCCGCCTGAATACTGTGTGCATGGAATAATGGAATAGGACCTCGGTTCTATTTTGTTGGTTTTCGGAACCCGAGGTAATGATTAATAGGGACAGGCGGGGGCATTCGTATTGCGACGTTAGAGGTGAAATTCTTGGATCGTCGCAAGACGAACAGAAGCGAAAGCATTTGCCAAGTATGTTTTCATTAATCAAGAACGAAAGTTAGAGGTTCGAAGGCGATCAGATACCGCCCTAGTTCTAACCATAAACGATGCCAGCCAGCGATCCGCCGCAGTTCCTCCGATGACTCGGCGGGCAGCCTCCGGGAAACCAAAGCTTTTGGGTTCCGGGGGAAGTATGGTTGCAAAGCTGAAACTTAAAGGAATTGACGGAAGGGCACCACCAGGAGTGGAGCCTGCGGCTTAATTTGACTCAA
>NW_025727124.1:175000-177500 GCF_021461385.2 Schistocerca piceifrons | reverse complement strand
GGTCCGTAGCGATTCTGACGTGCAAATCGATCGTCGGAGCTGGGTATAGGGGCGAAAGACTAATCGAACCATCTAGTAGCTGGTTCCCTCCGAAGTTTCCCTCAGGATAGCTGGTGCTCGTACGAGTCTCATCCGGTAAAGCGAATGATTAGAGGCCTTGGGGCCGAAACGACCTCAACCTATTCTCAAACTTTAAATGGGTGAGATCTCCGGCTTGCTTGATATGCTGAAGCCGCGAGCAAACGACTCGGATCGGAGTGCCAAGTGGGCCACTTTTGGTAAGCAGAACTGGCGCTGTGGGATGAACCAAACGCCGAGTTAAGGCGCCCGAATCGACGCTCATGGGAAACCATGAAAGGCGTTGGTTGCTTAAGACAGCAGGACGGTGGCCATGGAAGTCGGAATCCGCTAAGGAGTGTGTAACAACTCACCTGCCGAAGCAACTAGCCCTGAAAATGGATGGCGCTGAAGCGTCGTGCCTATACTCGGCCGTCAGTCTGGCAGTCATGGCCGGTCCTTGCGGCCGGCCGCGAAGCCCTGACGAGTAGGAGGGTCGCGGCGGTGGGCGCAGAAGGGTCTGGGCGTGAGCCTGCCTGGAGCCGCCGTCGGTGCAGATCTTGGTGGTAGTAGCAAATACTCCAGCGAGGCCCTGGAGGGCTGACGCGGAGAAGGGTTTCGTGTGAACAGCCGTTGCACACGAGTCAGTCGATCCTAAGCCCTAGGAGAAATCCGATGTTGATGGGGGCCGTCATAGCATGATGCGCTTTGTGCTGGCCCCCGTTGGGCGAAAGGGAATCCGGTTCCTATTCCGGAACCCGGCAGCGGAACCGATACAAGTCGGGCCCCTCTTTTAGAGATGCTCGTCGGGGTAACCCAAAAGGACCCGGAGACGCCGTCGGGAGATCGGGGAAGAGTTTTCTTTTCTGCATGAGCGTTCGAGTTCCCTGGAATCCTCTAGCAGGGAGATAGGGTTTGGAACGCGAAGAGCACCGCAGTTGCGGCGGTGTCCCGATCTTCCCCTCGGACCTTGAAAATCCGGGAGAGGGCCACGTGGAGGTGTCGCGCCGGTTCGTACCCATATCCGCAGCAGGTCTCCAAGGTGAAGAGCCTCTAGTCGATAGAATAATGTAGGTAAGGGAAGTCGGCAAATTGGATCCGTAACTTCGGGATAAGGATTGGCTCTGAGGATCGGGGCGTGTCGGGCTTGGTCGGGAAGTGGGTCAGCGCTAACGTGCCGGGCCTGGGCGAGGTGAGTGCCGTAGGGGTGCCGGTAAGTGCGGGCGTTTAGCGCGGGCGTGGTCTGCTCTCGCCGTTGGTCGGCCTCGTGCTGGTCGGCGGTGCAGGATGCGCGCGCCTGCGCGGCGTTCGCGCCCCGGTGCTTCAACCTGCGTGCAGGATCCGAGCTCGGTCCCGTGCCTTGGCCTCCCACGGATCTTCCTTGCTGCGAGGCCGCGTCCGCCTTAGCGTGCTCCTCCGGGGGCGCGCGGGTGCGCGGATTCTCTTCGGCCGCCATTCAACGATCAACTCAGAACTGGCACGGACTGGGGGAATCCGACTGTCTAATTAAAACAAAGCATTGCGATGGCCCTAGCGGGTGTTGACGCAATGTGATTTCTGCCCAGTGCTCTGAATGTCAACGTGAAGAAATTCAAGCAAGCGCGGGTAAACGGCGGGAGTAACTATGACTCTCTCAGAGAATAAGTGGTGGCCCTTCCGCTGAAGGTGCCACCCCAACTCCCCCAGCACCTAGCCGGCCAACCGGCCGCGCCGAAAATCTTGTAACTTTTGCAGCTGAGTACACCTGTAGTGAGTGCCACCGCAGCTTCACCACCAAGAACGGTCTCGGGGTCCATCGCCGCCGCCAACACCTTGCGGCCGCCAACGCGGAGATCGTCACGGAGAGGCATCGCGCGAGGTGGACGGAGGAAGAAGTCCTGTCGCTCGCCAAGGCAGAGGCCGAACTGTTCCTCGAGAGGGACGCCCGGTTCTTCTTTGTAAATCAAGAACTCATCAGGATGTTCCCCGACCGAACGCTTGAGGCAATCAAGTGCCGACGGCGGCAAGCTGCCCACAAGCAGCTTGTCCGCCAATTCATGGAGGCGCTTGAGATCGGTCGGGGGGAAGAGCCGGCGTCCCGCCGGGGAGCAGCGAGCCCGCTGCCTGACGCGGGCGAGGCCGCTGCGCCGCCCGTCGACGCAGCCGAGGACTTCGCGGCCGACACCACCGGGCCGCCGCCGGAGGGGCCGACTGACGCCGCCATCTGGGAGCATCTGGCGGGGCTACCCGCTTCCGCCCAGCGTTTCTCTGCCCTGGATCGTGTCATAGGTCTGGGGCGGGGCACGCCGCCCGATGTCATCCTGGGCATGCTCCCGGATGCCCTTGCGTCGGTCGGGTCCAGAGGGGAGAGATCGATCACCAGGACACAGCGGCCGCGCCAACCATCGAAGCGGCCGCCTGCCGCGCCGCCGACGCAGAAGCGCAAGCGGCGCCGCTGGGAGTA
>NW_025727124.1:165000-170000 GCF_021461385.2 Schistocerca piceifrons | reverse complement strand
CAACCGCCAAACGCGCACCTCCAGCGGATGAACGGCGGACGTTTCCCGCACTCGTAAAGTGCAATCCACCCCTATAACGTGCGTTTCATGAAGAGTTATTGCCAATATGCGACATTCCCGCTGTCCCTATACATGAGCCGCGACCTGTACCACTTACGAGCGAGAGACGCGATCGCGTTGCTCACTGTACGGCGTCCGATACCGAGCCATCAGCATGTCGGTCCCCATGCGCGTTGCACTCGCACTCGCAGTCGCAAAAACGTGGGGCAAATATATTACGCGGAAGAGTTATAACAGACCGAGCCCCACTGCATGAGGGGAGTCTTTGTCACTAATGTACACAGATGGAACATTTTGGACTGGAACCAGATTACCCGTACACACGGCGCTGATTAGTAATCAATGCAGAGCCATCAAACTACAGAATATATATACAACTGTCCGTATACATGCTGAAAGAGTCTGCCCACAATGGGAACCACACGTCAGCCAGCCACTCTGATCACGCACCACTCTCTGCTTCTAACGGGCGCACATACAATATGTAAGCACCAGCATGGAACAACATCCAGTGCATCCTCTCCGCCACATTACACAATCCACACTATCACAACCAGACCAGGAGGTCCATGCGGAAAATACAATATCCCACCCTTTCGACATCCACCATTGCGCAGATCAGGCACCAACACCCACACATGTCCTATACAACGGTGCACCCAACATCACAATAGTACCTCCTGTCACAGCGCACAAACAATGACATGAGTCAAAGACACAGGTCTGACACAAGCATAGAATTGGAGCGCCGCCTCTAATAAGCCAAAGGTGCATCCTGACGTGACAAATCTGATCATGTCACAAGCATTCACTTACTATAATCACTATCAACGAACCTGCCGCCCCCGCCCCCCCCCTACACCTTTCCTTACAACAACGTGTAACCTAACCTAACCTAACCTATGTTGTACCTTAACCTAACCTATGTTGTACCTTAACCTAACCTATGTTGTACCTTAACCTAACCTATGTTGTACCTTAACCTAACCTATGTTGTACCTTAACCTAACCTATGTTGTGCCTTAACCTAACCTATGTTGTGCCTTAACCTAACCTATGTTGTGCCTTAACCTAACCTATGTTGTGCCTTAACCTAACCTATGTTGTGCCTTAACCTAACCTATGTTGTGCCTTAACCTAACCTATGTTGTGCCTTAACCTAACCTATGTTGTGCCTTAACCTAACCTATGTTGTGCCTTAACCTAACCTATGTTGTGCCTTAACCTAACCCATGTTGTGCCTTAACCTAACCCATGTTGTGCCTTAACCTAACCCATGTTGTGCCTTAACCTAACCCATGTTGTGCCTTAACCTAACCCATGTTGTGCCTTAACCTAACCCATGTTGTGCCTTAACCTAACCCATGTTGTGCCTTAACCTAACCCATGTTGTGCCTTAACCTAACCCATGTTGTGCCTTAACCTAACCCATGTTGTGCCTTAACCTAACCCATGTTGTGCCTTAACCTAACCCATGTTGTGCCTTAACCTAACCCATGTTGTGCCTTAACCTAACCTATGTTGTGCCTTAACCTAACCTATGTTGTGCCTTAACCTAACCCATGTTGTGCCTTAACCTAACCCATGTTGTACCTTAACCTAACCCATGTTGTGCCTTAACCTAACCCATGTTGTGCCTTAACCTAACCCATGTTGTGCCTTAACCTAACCCATGTTGTGCCTTAACCTAACCCATGTTGTGCCTTAACCTAACCCATGTTGTGCCTTAACCTAACCCATGTTGTGCCTTAACCTAACCCATGTTGTGCCTTAACCTAACCCATGTTGTGCCTTAACCTAACCCATGTCGTGCCTTAACCTAACCCATGTCGTGCCTTAACCTAACCCATGTCGTGCCTTAACCTAACCCATGTCGTGCCTTAACCTAACCCACGTCGTGCCTTAACCTAACCCACGTTGTCGCCTAACGTAACCCACGTTGTCGCCTAAACCTGCTCTGTAATTGTTATACGACTCGTTCAATTAGTGTAGTGTTGCCCACCCGCAACCCTCGCAATATAGTTCGCTACTCGCACTCCCCGCTCCCCTGTGTATCGCTTCATGTTAAACACCTTGCAAGTCTTGCTCACTTTCCACATGCTCCTGCTGTACACTGTAATGTGGATGGCAGCAGGACGTACATGCCGCCCCTCCCCACGTCCCCACCTTGCCCCCTGCCTTCGCAAGCTGGTTGGTGAGAACTTTGCATGTTCAATGCCCTCCGCATGCGACGTACTCAGGCTACGTTGTGGTGCGGCCTGTGTCAACTGTCCGCTAATGTCGTACGCGTAAACCACAATCTGTACTGCACATTCGTCCTTATGTACTGAATGATACATCGTGGCACATGTGTGACCGTACAACGACTGCGCCCAAAAACGGCGGACCATACAGTGCAAATATTGTGCACGCAGCTACGTGTCGTCTCCCTATGAGAGCTGGATTGCAGTGTGGTACGCCATAGAGACGTGTGGGAGGAACGGACGCCGTGGATGGCGATCAGCATGAGCTGTCTGTTGATGTATTCGGACCTAGTCGTCTCTCCTCACACACCGTGATGGCATGGTGCACCGCGTTCCATATCTGCGACATGCTACAGAGGCCGGTTGACAGTCGTTCGAGCAATGGACATCGCATACGTACGGGGGCCACCTTCCACGTATTGTCTAGGCGTGCACATTTTGTTGCGTGTATGTGGGCAGACGTAGTGTGGCGTGACACCTGACACAGGCATGCAATAATCGTGGAAGTTGCAAATGGCGATGGACGCCTGCGTTTTCTGGTGAAGTTACGCAAATGAACAAATGGTAACCTGTTGTGGTGCGGTTGTTCTCGCTAGGGGTGAATCGGTGATGGCGACGATAGGTTGAGGTACTAACCGGTTGTTCCAGCGATACCCACCATGCCGACGAAACTGAACGGCATCTGGGTGTGAAGCGATACGCGGCGGTGGCTGGGTGGGACCGTCCCCGGCCGGTGAGGGGGCGCCTCCCGGCGTGCTGGCCGCGCGGTGCGTGGGCGCACGCGCTACAGCCGGCTGGTGGGGGCGGCCAGTGGCAGGCGCGCCGGCCGACGGACGCGGCAGGCGTCGCAGCTGCGCGCCGGCGCACCCTGCGCGCGGCGCCGTGCGGCCAAAGTAGGTCCTCGCGGGCCCGGTGCGAAGCGCGGTGGACATCTTCAGTGTGCTGGTCCGATTGAGGACTGTGTGCGTTGAGGATGCGCTGCCGCCCGGCGCTCGGCGCCGCGACGCCGTCTGCTGCTCGGTCGCCCCAGCGGTTCTCGCTGGTGGTTTGTATCGCAGCTGTGCGGATGTGTTGGCGCGTGCGCTGTGCTGGGAGAGTTCGCTTCGGCACCCAAGTGGGGCTTTTGTCCTTCTGTGGCGCTGGCGTTGGAGCTGCCGGTCACCGTAGGTGGCGCGTGTTGTCTCCCGCCGGCAATGCCACGACAGCACGCTCCCGGGCCTCTGTCGGCAGCGGCAAGCTCAGTTGGGAGCACGGGTGGTCGCACCGAAAGCGTCTACTCGCCTAACTCCGGGCGATTGCGCCTCTCTCGAACCCGACCAAGTACTTGGGACGGCGCTGCGCGCCGCCGGGACCTGAGAGGGTTTCGAGGTGTATTGTGCAGGGGAGCTCAGCCTCCTCCTGTTTGCAGAATGATTGAGCGGACGCTTGCGTGTTCGCGCGGGCCCCCGGGACACACTCCCGGGCGGCCGGCTGCTCAGCTCTAGTTGACGCAGCTCCCTGGTTGATCCTGCCAGTAGTCATATGCTTGTCTCAAAGATTAAGCCATGCATGTCTCAGTACAAGCCGCATTAAGGTGAAACCGCGAATGGCTCATTAAATCAGTTATGGTTCCTTAGATCGTACCCACGTTACTTGGATAACTGTGGTAATTCTAGAGCTAATACATGCAAACAGAGTCCCGACCAGAGATGGAAGGGACGCTTTTATTAGATCAAAACCAATCGGTCGGCTCGTCCGGTCCGTTTGCCTTGGTGACTCTGAATAACTTTGGGCTGATCGCACGGTCCTCGTACCGGCGACGCATCTTTCAAATGTCTGCCTTATCAACTGTCGATGGTAGGTTCTGCGCCTACCATGGTTGTAACGGGTAACGGGGAATCAGGGTTCGATTCCGGAGAGGGAGCCTGAGAAACGGCTACCACATCCAAGGAAGGCAGCAGGCGCGCAAATTACCCACTCCCGGCACGGGGAGGTAGTGACGAAAAATAACGATACGGGACTCATCCGAGGCCCCGTAATCGGAATGAGTACACTTTAAATCCTTTAACGAGTATCTATTGGAGGGCAAGTCTGGTGCCAGCAGCCGCGGTAATTCCAGCTCCAATAGCGTATATTAAAGTTGTTGCGGTTAAAAAGCTCGTAGTTGGATTTGTGTCCCACGCTGTTGGTTCACCGCCCGTCGGTGTTTAACTGGCATGTATCGTGGGACGTCCTGCCGGTGGGGCGAGCCGAAGGCGTGCGACCGCCCCGTGCGTGCTCGTGCGTCCCGAGGCGGACCCCGTTGAAATCCTACCAGGGTGCTCTTTATTGAGTGTCTCGGTGGGCCGGCACGTTTACTTTGAACAAATTAGAGTGCTTAAAGCAGGCAAGCCCGCCTGAATACTGTGTGCATGGAATAATGGAATAGGACCTCGGTTCTATTTTGTTGGTTTTCGGAACCCGAGGTAATGATTAATAGGGACAGGCGGGGGCATTCGTATTGCGACGTTAGAGGTGAAATTCTTGGATCGTCGCAAGACGAACAGAAGCGAAAGCATTTGCCAAGTATGTTTTCATTAATCAAGAACGAAAGTTAGAGGTTCGAAGGCGATCAGATACCGCCCTAGTTCTAACCATAAACGATGCCAGCCAGCGATCCGCCGCAGTTCCTCCGATGACTCGGCGGGCAGCCTCCGGGAAACCAAAGCTTTTGGGTTC
>NW_025727124.1:155000-157500 GCF_021461385.2 Schistocerca piceifrons | reverse complement strand
TACTATAATCACTATCAACGAACCTGCCGCCCCCGCCCCCCCCCTACACCTTTCCTTACAACAACGTGTAACCTAACCTAACCTAACCTATGTTGTACCTTAACCTAACCTATGTTGTACCTTAACCTAACCTATGTTGTACCTTAACCTAACCTATGTTGTACCTTAACCTAACCTATGTTGTACCTTAACCTAACCTATGTTGTGCCTTAACCTAACCTATGTTGTGCCTTAACCTAACCTATGTTGTGCCTTAACCTAACCTATGTTGTGCCTTAACCTAACCTATGTTGTGCCTTAACCTAACCTATGTTGTGCCTTAACCTAACCTATGTTGTGCCTTAACCTAACCTATGTTGTGCCTTAACCTAACCTATGTTGTGCCTTAACCTAACCTATGTTGTGCCTTAACCTAACCCATGTTGTGCCTTAACCTAACCCATGTTGTGCCTTAACCTAACCCATGTTGTGCCTTAACCTAACCCATGTTGTGCCTTAACCTAACCCATGTTGTGCCTTAACCTAACCCATGTTGTGCCTTAACCTAACCCATGTTGTGCCTTAACCTAACCCATGTTGTGCCTTAACCTAACCCATGTTGTGCCTTAACCTAACCCATGTTGTGCCTTAACCTAACCCATGTTGTGCCTTAACCTAACCCATGTTGTGCCTTAACCTAACCTATGTTGTGCCTTAACCTAACCTATGTTGTGCCTTAACCTAACCTATGTTGTGCCTTAACCTAACCCATGTTGTGCCTTAACCTAACCCATGTTGTGCCTTAACCTAACCCATGTTGTGCCTTAACCTAACCCATGTTGTGCCTTAACCTAACCCATGTTGTGCCTTAACCTAACCCATGTTGTGCCTTAACCTAACCCATGTTGTGCCTTAACCTAACCCATGTTGTGCCTTAACCTAACCCATGTTGTGCCTTAACCTAACCCATGTTGTGCCTTAACCTAACCCATGTCGTGCCTTAACCTAACCCATGTCGTGCCTTAACCTAACCCATGTCGTGCCTTAACCTAACCCATGTCGTGCCTTAACCTAACCCATGTCGTGCCTTAACCTAACCCACGTCGTGCCTTAACCTAACCCACGTTGTCGCCTAACGTAACCCACGTTGTCGCCTAAACCTGCTCTGTAATTGTTATACGACTCGTTCAATTAGTGTAGTGTTGCCCACCCGCAACCCTCGCAATATAGTTCGCTACTCGCACTCCCCGCTCCCCTGTGTATCGCTTCATGTTAAACACCTTGCAAGTCTTGCTCACTTTCCACATGCTCCTGCTGTACACTGTAATGTGGATGGCAGCAGGACGTACATGCCGCCCCTCCCCACGTCCCCACCTTGCCCCCTGCCTTCGCAAGCTGGTTGGTGAGAACTTTGCATGTTCAATGCCCTCCGCATGCGACGTACTCAGGCTACGTTGTGGTGCGGCCTGTGTCAACTGTCCGCTAATGTCGTACGCGTAAACCACAATCTGTACTGCACATTCGTCCTTATGTACTGAATGATACATCGTGGCACATGTGTGACCGTACAACGACTGCGCCCAAAAACGGCGGACCATACAGTGCAAATATTGTGCACGCAGCTACGTGTCGTCTCCCTATGAGAGCTGGATTGCAGTGTGGTACGCCATAGAGACGTGTGGGAGGAACGGACGCCGTGGATGGCGATCAGCATGAGCTGTCTGTTGATGTATTCGGACCTAGTCGTCTCTCCTCACACACCGTGATGGCATGGTGCACCGCGTTCCATATCTGCGACATGCTACAGAGGCCGGTTGACAGTCGTTCGAGCAATGGACATCGCATACGTACGGGGGCCACCTTCCACGTATTGTCTAGGCGTGCACATTTTGTTGCGTGTATGTGGGCAGACGTAGTGTGGCGTGACACCTGACACAGGCATGCAATAATCGTGGAAGTTGCAAATGGCGATGGACGCCTGCGTTTTCTGGTGAAGTTACGCAAATGAACAAATGGTAACCTGTTGTGGTGCGGTTGTTCTCGCTAGGGGTGAATCGGTGATGGCGACGATAGGTTGAGGTACTAACCGGTTGTTCCAGCGATACCCACCATGCCGACGAAACTGAACGGCATCTGGGTGTGAAGCGATACGCGGCGGTGGCTGGGTGGGACCGTCCCCGGCCGGTGAGGGGGCGCCTCCCGGCGTGCTGGCCGCGCGGTGCGTGGGCGCACGCGCTACAGCCGGCTGGTGGGGGCGGCCAGTGGCAGGCGCGCCGGCCGACGGACGCGGCAGGCGTCGCAGCTGCGCGCCGGCGCACCCTGCGCGCGGCGCCGTGCGGCCAAAGTAGGTCCTCGCGGGCCCGGTGCGAAGCGCGGTGGACATCTTCAGTGTGCTGGTCCGATTGAGGACTGTGTGCGTTGAGGATGCGCTGCCGCCCGGCGCTCGGCGCCGCGACGCCGTCTGCTGCTCGGTCGCCCCAGCGGTTCTCGCTGGTGGTTTGTATCGCAGCTGTGCGGATGT
>NW_025727124.1:142500-145000 GCF_021461385.2 Schistocerca piceifrons | reverse complement strand
CCTAACCCATGTTGTGCCTTAACCTAACCCATGTTGTGCCTTAACCTAACCCATGTCGTGCCTTAACCTAACCCATGTCGTGCCTTAACCTAACCCATGTCGTGCCTTAACCTAACCCACGTCGTGCCTTAACCTAACCCACGTCGTGCCTTAACCTAACCCACGTTGTCGCCTAACGTAACCCACGTTGTCGCCTAAACCTGCTCTGTAATTGTTATACGACTCGTTCAATTAGTGTAGTGTTGCCCACCCGCAACCCTCGCAATATAGTTCGCTACTCGCACTCCCCGCTCCCCTGTGTATCGCTTCATGTTAAACACCTTGCAAGTCTTGCTCACTTTCCACATGCTCCTGCTGTACACTGTAATGTGGATGGCAGCAGGACGTACATGCCGCCCCTCCCCACGTCCCCACCTTGCCCCCTGCCTTCGCAAGCTGGTTGGTGAGAACTTTGCATGTTCAATGCCCTCCGCATGCGACGTACTCAGGCTACGTTGTGGTGCGGCCTGTGTCAACTGTCCGCTAATGTCGTACGCGTAAACCACAATCTGTACTGCACATTCGTCCTTATGTACTGAATGATACATCGTGGCACATGTGTGACCGTACAACGACTGCGCCCAAAAACGGCGGACCATACAGTGCAAATATTGTGCACGCAGCTACGTGTCGTCTCCCTATGAGAGCTGGATTGCAGTGTGGTACGCCATAGAGACGTGTGGGAGGAACGGACGCCGTGGATGGCGATCAGCATGAGCTGTCTGTTGATGTATTCGGACCTAGTCGTCTCTCCTCACACACCGTGATGGCATGGTGCACCGCGTTCCATATCTGCGACATGCTACAGAGGCCGGTTGACAGTCGTTCGAGCAATGGACATCGCATACGTACGGGGGCCACCTTCCACGTATTGTCTAGGCGTGCACATTTTGTTGCGTGTATGTGGGCAGACGTAGTGTGGCGTGACACCTGACACAGGCATGCAATAATCGTGGAAGTTGCAAATGGCGATGGACGCCTGCGTTTTCTGGTGAAGTTACGCAAATGAACAAATGGTAACCTGTTGTGGTGCGGTTGTTCTCGCTAGGGGTGAATCGGTGATGGCGACGATAGGTTGAGGTACTAACCGGTTGTTCCAGCGATACCCACCATGCCGACGAAACTGAACGGCATCTGGGTGTGAAGCGATACGCGGCGGTGGCTGGGTGGGACCGTCCCCGGCCGGTGAGGGGGCGCCTCCCGGCGTGCTGGCCGCGCGGTGCGTGGGCGCACGCGCTACAGCCGGCTGGTGGGGGCGGCCAGTGGCAGGCGCGCCGGCCGACGGACGCGGCAGGCGTCGCAGCTGCGCGCCGGCGCACCCTGCGCGCGGCGCCGTGCGGCCAAAGTAGGTCCTCGCGGGCCCGGTGCGAAGCGCGGTGGACATCTTCAGTGTGCTGGTCCGATTGAGGACTGTGTGCGTTGAGGATGCGCTGCCGCCCGGCGCTCGGCGCCGCGACGCCGTCTGCTGCTCGGTCGCCCCAGCGGTTCTCGCTGGTGGTTTGTATCGCAGCTGTGCGGATGTGTTGGCGCGTGCGCTGTGCTGGGAGAGTTCGCTTCGGCACCCAAGTGGGGCTTTTGTCCTTCTGTGGCGCTGGCGTTGGAGCTGCCGGTCACCGTAGGTGGCGCGTGTTGTCTCCCGCCGGCAATGCCACGACAGCACGCTCCCGGGCCTCTGTCGGCAGCGGCAAGCTCAGTTGGGAGCACGGGTGGTCGCACCGAAAGCGTCTACTCGCCTAACTCCGGGCGATTGCGCCTCTCTCGAACCCGACCAAGTACTTGGGACGGCGCTGCGCGCCGCCGGGACCTGAGAGGGTTTCGAGGTGTATTGTGCAGGGGAGCTCAGCCTCCTCCTGTTTGCAGAATGATTGAGCGGACGCTTGCGTGTTCGCGCGGGCCCCCGGGACACACTCCCGGGCGGCCGGCTGCTCAGCTCTAGTTGACGCAGCTCCCTGGTTGATCCTGCCAGTAGTCATATGCTTGTCTCAAAGATTAAGCCATGCATGTCTCAGTACAAGCCGCATTAAGGTGAAACCGCGAATGGCTCATTAAATCAGTTATGGTTCCTTAGATCGTACCCACGTTACTTGGATAACTGTGGTAATTCTAGAGCTAATACATGCAAACAGAGTCCCGACCAGAGATGGAAGGGACGCTTTTATTAGATCAAAACCAATCGGTCGGCTCGTCCGGTCCGTTTGCCTTGGTGACTCTGAATAACTTTGGGCTGATCGCACGGTCCTCGTACCGGCGACGCATCTTTCAAATGTCTGCCTTATCAACTGTCGATGGTAGGTTCTGCGCCTACCATGGTTGTAACGGGTAACGGGGAATCAGGGTTCGATTCCGGAGAGGGAGCCTGAGAAACGGCTACCACATCCAAGGAAGGCAGCAGGCGCGCAAATTACCCACTCCCGGCACGGGGAGGTAGTGACGAAAAATAACGATACGGGACTCATCCGAG
>NW_025727124.1:130000-135000 GCF_021461385.2 Schistocerca piceifrons | reverse complement strand
GTACGGCGTCCGATACCGAGCCATCAGCATGTCGGTCCCCATGCGCGTTGCACTCGCACTCGCAGTCGCAAAAACGTGGGGCAAATATATTACGCGGAAGAGTTATAACAGACCGAGCCCCACTGCATGAGGGGAGTCTTTGTCACTAATGTACACAGATGGAACATTTTGGACTGGAACCAGATTACCCGTACACACGGCGCTGATTAGTAATCAATGCAGAGCCATCAAACTACAGAATATATATACAACTGTCCGTATACATGCTGAAAGAGTCTGCCCACAATGGGAACCACACGTCAGCCAGCCACTCTGATCACGCACCACTCTCTGCTTCTAACGGGCGCACATACAATATGTAAGCACCAGCATGGAACAACATCCAGTGCATCCTCTCCGCCACATTACACAATCCACACTATCACAACCAGACCAGGAGGTCCATGCGGAAAATACAATATCCCACCCTTTCGACATCCACCATTGCGCAGATCAGGCACCAACACCCACACATGTCCTATACAACGGTGCACCCAACATCACAATAGTACCTCCTGTCACAGCGCACAAACAATGACATGAGTCAAAGACACAGGTCTGACACAAGCATAGAATTGGAGCGCCGCCTCTAATAAGCCAAAGGTGCATCCTGACGTGACAAATCTGATCATGTCACAAGCATTCACTTACTATAATCACTATCAACGAACCTGCCGCCCCCGCCCCCCCCCTACACCTTTCCTTACAACAACGTGTAACCTAACCTAACCTAACCTATGTTGTACCTTAACCTAACCTATGTTGTACCTTAACCTAACCTATGTTGTACCTTAACCTAACCTATGTTGTACCTTAACCTAACCTATGTTGTACCTTAACCTAACCTATGTTGTGCCTTAACCTAACCTATGTTGTGCCTTAACCTAACCTATGTTGTGCCTTAACCTAACCTATGTTGTGCCTTAACCTAACCTATGTTGTGCCTTAACCTAACCTATGTTGTGCCTTAACCTAACCTATGTTGTGCCTTAACCTAACCTATGTTGTGCCTTAACCTAACCTATGTTGTGCCTTAACCTAACCCATGTTGTGCCTTAACCTAACCCATGTTGTGCCTTAACCTAACCCATGTTGTGCCTTAACCTAACCCATGTTGTGCCTTAACCTAACCCATGTTGTGCCTTAACCTAACCCATGTTGTGCCTTAACCTAACCCATGTTGTGCCTTAACCTAACCCATGTTGTGCCTTAACCTAACCCATGTTGTGCCTTAACCTAACCCATGTTGTGCCTTAACCTAACCTATGTTGTGCCTTAACCTAACCTATGTTGTGCCTTAACCTAACCCATGTTGTGCCTTAACCTAACCCATGTTGTGCCTTAACCTAACCCATGTTGTGCCTTAACCTAACCCATGTTGTGCCTTAACCTAACCCATGTTGTGCCTTAACCTAACCCATGTTGTGCCTTAACCTAACCCATGTTGTGCCTTAACCTAACCCATGTTGTGCCTTAACCTAACCCATGTCGTGCCTTAACCTAACCCATGTCGTGCCTTAACCTAACCCATGTCGTGCCTTAACCTAACCCATGTCGTGCCTTAACCTAACCCATGTCGTGCCTTAACCTAACCCATGTCGTGCCTTAACCTAACCCACGTCGTGCCTTAACCTAACCCACGTTGTCGCCTAACGTAACCCACGTTGTCGCCTAAACCTGCTCTGTAATTGTTATACGACTCGTTCAATTAGTGTAGTGTTGCCCACCCGCAACCCTCGCAATATAGTTCGCTACTCGCACTCCCCGCTCCCCTGTGTATCGCTTCATGTTAAACACCTTGCAAGTCTTGCTCACTTTCCACATGCTCCTGCTGTACACTGTAATGTGGATGGCAGCAGGACGTACATGCCGCCCCTCCCCACGTCCCCACCTTGCCCCCTGCCTTCGCAAGCTGGTTGGTGAGAACTTTGCATGTTCAATGCCCTCCGCATGCGACGTACTCAGGCTACGTTGTGGTGCGGCCTGTGTCAACTGTCCGCTAATGTCGTACGCGTAAACCACAATCTGTACTGCACATTCGTCCTTATGTACTGAATGATACATCGTGGCACATGTGTGACCGTACAACGACTGCGCCCAAAAACGGCGGACCATACAGTGCAAATATTGTGCACGCAGCTACGTGTCGTCTCCCTATGAGAGCTGGATTGCAGTGTGGTACGCCATAGAGACGTGTGGGAGGAACGGACGCCGTGGATGGCGATCAGCATGAGCTGTCTGTTGATGTATTCGGACCTAGTCGTCTCTCCTCACACACCGTGATGGCATGGTGCACCGCGTTCCATATCTGCGACATGCTACAGAGGCCGGTTGACAGTCGTTCGAGCAATGGACATCGCATACGTACGGGGGCCACCTTCCACGTATTGTCTAGGCGTGCACATTTTGTTGCGTGTATGTGGGCAGACGTAGTGTGGCGTGACACCTGACACAGGCATGCAATAATCGTGGAAGTTGCAAATGGCGATGGACGCCTGCGTTTTCTGGTGAAGTTACGCAAATGAACAAATGGTAACCTGTTGTGGTGCGGTTGTTCTCGCTAGGGGTGAATCGGTGATGGCGACGATAGGTTGAGGTACTAACCGGTTGTTCCAGCGATACCCACCATGCCGACGAAACTGAACGGCATCTGGGTGTGAAGCGATACGCGGCGGTGGCTGGGTGGGACCGTCCCCGGCCGGTGAGGGGGCGCCTCCCGGCGTGCTGGCCGCGCGGTGCGTGGGCGCACGCGCTACAGCCGGCTGGTGGGGGCGGCCAGTGGCAGGCGCGCCGGCCGACGGACGCGGCAGGCGTCGCAGCTGCGCGCCGGCGCACCCTGCGCGCGGCGCCGTGCGGCCAAAGTAGGTCCTCGCGGGCCCGGTGCGAAGCGCGGTGGACATCTTCAGTGTGCTGGTCCGATTGAGGACTGTGTGCGTTGAGGATGCGCTGCCGCCCGGCGCTCGGCGCCGCGACGCCGTCTGCTGCTCGGTCGCCCCAGCGGTTCTCGCTGGTGGTTTGTATCGCAGCTGTGCGGATGTGTTGGCGCGTGCGCTGTGCTGGGAGAGTTCGCTTCGGCACCCAAGTGGGGCTTTTGTCCTTCTGTGGCGCTGGCGTTGGAGCTGCCGGTCACCGTAGGTGGCGCGTGTTGTCTCCCGCCGGCAATGCCACGACAGCACGCTCCCGGGCCTCTGTCGGCAGCGGCAAGCTCAGTTGGGAGCACGGGTGGTCGCACCGAAAGCGTCTACTCGCCTAACTCCGGGCGATTGCGCCTCTCTCGAACCCGACCAAGTACTTGGGACGGCGCTGCGCGCCGCCGGGACCTGAGAGGGTTTCGAGGTGTATTGTGCAGGGGAGCTCAGCCTCCTCCTGTTTGCAGAATGATTGAGCGGACGCTTGCGTGTTCGCGCGGGCCCCCGGGACACACTCCCGGGCGGCCGGCTGCTCAGCTCTAGTTGACGCAGCTCCCTGGTTGATCCTGCCAGTAGTCATATGCTTGTCTCAAAGATTAAGCCATGCATGTCTCAGTACAAGCCGCATTAAGGTGAAACCGCGAATGGCTCATTAAATCAGTTATGGTTCCTTAGATCGTACCCACGTTACTTGGATAACTGTGGTAATTCTAGAGCTAATACATGCAAACAGAGTCCCGACCAGAGATGGAAGGGACGCTTTTATTAGATCAAAACCAATCGGTCGGCTCGTCCGGTCCGTTTGCCTTGGTGACTCTGAATAACTTTGGGCTGATCGCACGGTCCTCGTACCGGCGACGCATCTTTCAAATGTCTGCCTTATCAACTGTCGATGGTAGGTTCTGCGCCTACCATGGTTGTAACGGGTAACGGGGAATCAGGGTTCGATTCCGGAGAGGGAGCCTGAGAAACGGCTACCACATCCAAGGAAGGCAGCAGGGGCGCAAATTACCCACTCCCGGCACGGGGAGGTAGTGACGAAAAATAACGATACGGGACTCATCCGAGGCCCCGTAATCGGAATGAGTACACTTTAAATCCTTTAACGAGTATCTATTGGAGGGCAAGTCTGGTGCCAGCAGCCGCGGTAATTCCAGCTCCAATAGCGTATATTAAAGTTGTTGCGGTTAAAAAGCTCGTAGTTGGATTTGTGTCCCACGCTGTTGGTTCACCGCCCGTCGGTGTTTAACTGGCATGTATCGTGGGACGTCCTGCCGGTGGGGCGAGCCGAAGGCGTGCGACCGCCCCGTGCGTGCTCGTGCGTCCCGAGGCGGACCCCGTTGAAATCCTACCAGGGTGCTCTTTATTGAGTGTCTCGGTGGGCCGGCACGTTTACTTTGAACAAATTAGAGTGCTTAAAGCAGGCAAGCCCGCCTGAATACTGTGTGCATGGAATAATGGAATAGGACCTCGGTTCTATTTTGTTGGTTTTCGGAACCCGAGGTAATGATTAATAGGGACAGGCGGGGGCATTCGTATTGCGACGTTAGAGGTG
This sequence comes from Schistocerca piceifrons, assembly GCF_021461385.2. Taxonomy (NCBI): domain Eukaryota; kingdom Metazoa; phylum Arthropoda; class Insecta; order Orthoptera; family Acrididae; genus Schistocerca; species Schistocerca piceifrons. Next base: position 130,497 of record NW_025727124.1, on the reverse strand, counting down.
AAATTCTTGGATCGTCGCAAGACGAACAGAAGCGAAAGCATTTGCCAAGTATGTTTTCATTAATCAAGAACGAAAGTTAGAGGTTCGAAGGCGATCAGATACCGCCCTAGTTCTAACCATAAACGATGCCAGCCAGCGATCCGCCGCAGTTCCTCCGATGACTCGGCGGGCAGCCTCCGGGAAACCAAAGCTTTTGGGTTCCGGGGGAAGTATGGTTGCAAAGCTGAAACTTAAAGGAATTGACGGAAGGGCACCACCAGGAGTGGAGCCTGCGGCTTAATTTGACTCAACACGGGAAACCTCACCAGGCCCGGACACCGGAAGGATTGACAGATTGATAGCTCTTTCTTGATTCGGTGGGTGGTGGTGCATGGCCGTTCTTAGTTGGTGGAGCGATTTGTCTGGTTAATTCCGATAACGAACGAGACTCTAGCCTGCTAACTAGTCGCGTGACATCCTTCGTGCTGTCAGCGATTACTTTTCTTCTTAGAGGGACA
>NW_025727124.1:120000-122500 GCF_021461385.2 Schistocerca piceifrons | reverse complement strand
TAACCTAACCTATGTTGTGCCTTAACCTAACCTATGTTGTGCCTTAACCTAACCTATGTTGTGCCTTAACCTAACCTATGTTGTGCCTTAACCTAACCTATGTTGTGCCTTAACCTAACCCATGTTGTGCCTTAACCTAACCCATGTTGTGCCTTAACCTAACCCATGTTGTGCCTTAACCTAACCCATGTTGTGCCTTAACCTAACCCATGTTGTGCCTTAACCTAACCCATGTTGTGCCTTAACCTAACCCATGTTGTGCCTTAACCTAACCCATGTTGTGCCTTAACCTAACCCATGTTGTGCCTTAACCTAACCCATGTTGTGCCTTAACCTAACCTATGTTGTGCCTTAACCTAACCTATGTTGTGCCTTAACCTAACCTATGTTGTGCCTTAACCTAACCCATGTTGTGCCTTAACCTAACCCATGTTGTGCCTTAACCTAACCCATGTTGTGCCTTAACCTAACCCATGTTGTGCCTTAACCTAACCCATGTTGTGCCTTAACCTAACCCATGTTGTGCCTTAACCTAACCCATGTTGTGCCTTAACCTAACCCATGTTGTGCCTTAACCTAACCCATGTTGTGCCTTAACCTAACCCATGTTGTGCCTTAACCTAACCCATGTTGTGCCTTAACCTAACCCATGTTGTGCCTTAACCTAACCCATGTTGTGCCTTAACCTAACCCATGTTGTGCCTTAACCTAACCCATGTCGTGCCTTAACCTAACCCACGTCGTGCCTTAACCTAACCCACGTCGTGCCTTAACCTAACCCACGTTGTCGCCTAACGTAACCCACGTTGTCGCCTAAACCTGCTCTGTAATTGTTATACGACTCGTTCAATTAGTGTAGTGTTGCCCACCCGCAACCCTCGCAATATAGTTCGCTACTCGCACTCCCCGCTCCCCTGTGTATCGCTTCATGTTAAACACCTTGCAAGTCTTGCTCACTTTCCACATGCTCCTGCTGTACACTGTAATGTGGATGGCAGCAGGACGTACATGCCGCCCCTCCCCACGTCCCCACCTTGCCCCCTGCCTTCGCAAGCTGGTTGGTGAGAACTTTGCATGTTCAATGCCCTCCGCATGCGACGTACTCAGGCTACGTTGTGGTGCGGCCTGTGTCAACTGTCCGCTAATGTCGTACGCGTAAACCACAATCTGTACTGCACATTCGTCCTTATGTACTGAATGATACATCGTGGCACATGTGTGACCGTACAACGACTGCGCCCAAAAACGGCGGACCATACAGTGCAAATATTGTGCACGCAGCTACGTGTCGTCTCCCTATGAGAGCTGGATTGCAGTGTGGTACGCCATAGAGACGTGTGGGAGGAACGGACGCCGTGGATGGCGATCAGCATGAGCTGTCTGTTGATGTATTCGGACCTAGTCGTCTCTCCTCACACACCGTGATGGCATGGTGCACCGCGTTCCATATCTGCGACATGCTACAGAGGCCGGTTGACAGTCGTTCGAGCAATGGACATCGCATACGTACGGGGGCCACCTTCCACGTATTGTCTAGGCGTGCACATTTTGTTGCGTGTATGTGGGCAGACGTAGTGTGGCGTGACACCTGACACAGGCATGCAATAATCGTGGAAGTTGCAAATGGCGATGGACGCCTGCGTTTTCTGGTGAAGTTACGCAAATGAACAAATGGTAACCTGTTGTGGTGCGGTTGTTCTCGCTAGGGGTGAATCGGTGATGGCGACGATAGGTTGAGGTACTAACCGGTTGTTCCAGCGATACCCACCATGCCGACGAAACTGAACGGCATCTGGGTGTGAAGCGATACGCGGCGGTGGCTGGGTGGGACCGTCCCCGGCCGGTGAGGGGGCGCCTCCCGGCGTGCTGGCCGCGCGGTGCGTGGGCGCACGCGCTACAGCCGGCTGGTGGGGGCGGCCAGTGGCAGGCGCGCCGGCCGACGGACGCGGCAGGCGTCGCAGCTGCGCGCCGGCGCACCCTGCGCGCGGCGCCGTGCGGCCAAAGTAGGTCCTCGCGGGCCCGGTGCGAAGCGCGGTGGACATCTTCAGTGTGCTGGTCCGATTGAGGACTGTGTGCGTTGAGGATGCGCTGCCGCCCGGCGCTCGGCGCCGCGACGCCGTCTGCTGCTCGGTCGCCCCAGCGGTTCTCGCTGGTGGTTTGTATCGCAGCTGTGCGGATGTGTTGGCGCGTGCGCTGTGCTGGGAGAGTTCGCTTCGGCACCCAAGTGGGGCTTTTGTCCTTCTGTGGCGCTGGCGTTGGAGCTGCCGGTCACCGTAGGTGGCGCGTGTTGTCTCCCGCCGGCAATGCCACGACAGCACGCTCCCGGGCCTCTGTCGGCAGCGGCAAGCTCAGTTGGGAGCACGGGTGGTCGCACCGAAAGCGTCTACTCGCCTAACTCCGGGCGATTGCGCCTCTCTCGAACCCGACCAAGTACTTGGGACGGCGCTGCGCGCCGCCGGGACCTGAGAGGGTTTCGAGGTGTATTGTGCAGGGGAGCTCA
>NW_025727124.1:112500-115000 GCF_021461385.2 Schistocerca piceifrons | reverse complement strand
GAGCCTCTAGTCGATAGAATAATGTAGGTAAGGGAAGTCGGCAAATTGGATCCGTAACTTCGGGATAAGGATTGGCTCTGAGGATCGGGGCGTGTCGGGCTTGGTCGGGAAGTGGGTCAGCGCTAACGTGCCGGGCCTGGGCGAGGTGAGTGCCGTAGGGGTGCCGGTAAGTGCGGGCGTTTAGCGCGGGCGTGGTCTGCTCTCGCCGTTGGTCGGCCTCGTGCTGGTCGGCGGTGCAGGATGCGCGCGCCTGCGCGGCGTTCGCGCCCCGGTGCTTCAACCTGCGTGCAGGATCCGAGCTCGGTCCCGTGCCTTGGCCTCCCACGGATCTTCCTTGCTGCGAGGCCGCGTCCGCCTTAGCGTGCTCCTCCGGGGGCGCGCGGGTGCGCGGATTCTCTTCGGCCGCCATTCAACGATCAACTCAGAACTGGCACGGACTGGGGGAATCCGACTGTCTAATTAAAACAAAGCATTGCGATGGCCCTAGCGGGTGTTGACGCAATGTGATTTCTGCCCAGTGCTCTGAATGTCAACGTGAAGAAATTCAAGCAAGCGCGGGTAAACGGCGGGAGTAACTATGACTCTCTTAAGGTGGCCAAGTGGCGGCGGTGTGGCTGCATCCGGACTTGGCTTTTCGAAGTGCGGTCTTGATGTAGTCGTGCTGCTGCTGCGAGGTGCCTTCCTTGGGTTATAGTTACAGGGAGAGTGATGCGCAATACATGGGCCTAGCCCTCTTAGCCTCTCCTCTCCTGCGGTCTTCTCCCCTTCTCGTGGGCCCGCTGATTTTCGCAGAGTGGAAGACCGCACCAGGGGCTTGGGGGGGTTACCAGCCCCCCCTCGCACTATCCCTTTTTTAGTTGGGGGCAGTAATCAGAGAATAAGTGGTGGCCCTTCCGCTGAAGGTGCCACCCCAACTCCCCCAGCACCTAGCCGGCCAACCGGCCGTGCCGAAAATCTTGTAACTTTTGCAGCTGAATACACCTGTAGTGAGTGCCACCGCAGCTTCACCACCAAGAACGGTCTCGGGGTCCATCGCCGCCGCCAACACCTTGCGGCCGCCAACGCGGAGATCGTCACGGAGAGGCATCGCGCGAGGTGGACGGAGGAAGAAGTCCTGTCGCTCGCCAAGGCAGAGGCCGAACTGTTCCTCGAGAGGGACGCCCGGTTCTTCTTTGTAAATCAAGAACTCATCAGGATGTTCCCCGACCGAACGCTGGAGGCAATCAAGTGCCGACGGCGGCAAGCTGCCCACAAGCAGCTTGTCCGCCAATTCATGGAGGCGCTTGAGATCGGTCGGGGGGAAGAGCCGGCGTCCCGCCGGGGAGCAGCGAGCCCGCTGCCTGACGCGGGCGAGGCCGCTGCGCCGCCCGTCGACGCAGCCGAGGACTTCGCGGCCGACACCACCGGGCCGCCGCCGGAGGGGCCGACTGACGCCGCCATCTGGGAGCATCTGGCGGGGCTACCCGCTTCCGCCCAGCGTTTCTCTGCCCTGGATCGTGTCATAGGTCTGGGGCGGGGCACGCCGCCCGATGTCATCCTGGGCATGCTCCCGGATGCCCTTGCGTCGGTCGGGTCCAGAGGGGAGAGATCGATCACCAGGACACAGCGGCCGCGCCAACCATCGAAGCGGCCGCCTGCCGCGCCGCCGACGCAGAAGCGCAAGCGGCGCCGCTGGGAGTACGCGAGAACGCAGGATGCCTTCCGACGGTCGCGTGCACGTTGCGTGCGCGGCCTCTTGGATGGCACCCTGCTCCAGCCGCCACCTGCCATCCCTGGTCTGCTGGACTTCTGGGCGGACCTCTTCACCAAGAAGCCCATCTCCACCGCGGGCTTCATTCGTGACCGCCTCCTCCCGCACTCAGAGCCTGTCGCTCTCGAGTGCATATGGGGGCCGGTCACACATGAGGAGGTCGCCGCCGCGTTGCCGCCCAGGGGATCAGCAGCCGGGCCGGACGGCCTTACCCCAGCGGAGTTGCGGCGCCTGCCGCACGAAGTCCTGGTGAAAGTGATGAATCTCTTCCTTCTGGCCCGCGCCCTTCCGGAACGCCTGCTTCGCGCGCGGACGTCCCTTCTCCCGAAAACGGCTGCACCAACATCCCCCGCTGACTTTCGCCCCATTACGGTCTGCTCGGTGTTGGCGCGGACCTTTCACAAGGTTCTCGCGTCACGCCTGATGCGCGCATGTGCTGTGGACGAACGTCAGCGGGCATTCATCCCTCGGGATGGGATGTTGGAAAATACCTTCATCTTGGACACTGCTCTCACCGACGCAGTTCGCTCCTGCCGCTCTGTCTTTGTGGCATCGATCGACGTATCTAAGGCATTCGATTCGGTAGATCATGCTGCCCTTCGCCCCGTGCTGAAGGCGCATGGCCTGCCGGATTGCTTTGTCGAGTATGTCGAGCGGTGCTACGAGGGCAGCACGACAGTGATAGCGGACGGCGCCGGCGTGGGCGTGTCTGTGCAGCCAGCACGGGGCGTTCGCCAGGGCGATCCCCTC
>NW_025727124.1:102500-107500 GCF_021461385.2 Schistocerca piceifrons | reverse complement strand
CATCCTGACGTGACAAATCTGATCATGTCACAAGCATTCACTTACTATAATCACTATCAACGAACCTGCCGCCCCCGCCCCCCCCTACACCTTTCCTTACAACAACGTGTAACCTAACCTAACCTAACCTATGTTGTACCTTAACCTAACCTATGTTGTACCTTAACCTAACCTATGTTGTACCTTAACCTAACCTATGTTGTACCTTAACCTAACCTATGTTGTACCTTAACCTAACCTATGTTGTACCTTAACCTAACCTATGTTGTGCCTTAACCTAACCTATGTTGTGCCTTAACCTAACCTATGTTGTGCCTTAACCTAACCTATGTTGTGCCTTAACCTAACCTATGTTGTGCCTTAACCTAACCTATGTTGTGCCTTAACCTAACCTATGTTGTGCCTTAACCTAACCTATGTTGTGCCTTAACCTAACCTATGTTGTGCCTTAACCTAACCTATGTTGTGCCTTAACCTAACCCATGTTGTGCCTTAACCTAACCCATGTTGTGCCTTAACCTAACCCATGTTGTGCCTTAACCTAACCCATGTTGTGCCTTAACCTAACCCATGTTGTGCCTTAACCTAACCCATGTTGTGCCTTAACCTAACCCATGTTGTGCCTTAACCTAACCCATGTTGTGCCTTAACCTAACCCATGTTGTGCCTTAACCTAACCCATGTTGTGCCTTAACCTAACCCATGTTGTGCCTTAACCTAACCCATGTTGTGCCTTAACCTAACCTATGTTGTGCCTTAACCTAACCTATGTTGTGCCTTAACCTAACCTATGTTGTGCCTTAACCTAACCCATGTTGTGCCTTAACCTAACCCATGTTGTGCCTTAACCTAACCCATGTTGTGCCTTAACCTAACCCATGTTGTGCCTTAACCTAACCCATGTTGTGCCTTAACCTAACCCATGTTGTGCCTTAACCTAACCCATGTTGTGCCTTAACCTAACCCATGTTGTGCCTTAACCTAACCCATGTTGTGCCTTAACCTAACCCATGTTGTGCCTTAACCTAACCCATGTTGTGCCTTAACCTAACCCATGTTGTGCCTTAACCTAACCCATGTTGTGCCTTAACCTAACCCATGTTGTGCCTTAACCTAACCCATGTCGTGCCTTAACCTAACCCACGTCGTGCCTTAACCTAACCCACGTTGTCGCCTAACGTAACCCACGTTGTCGCCTAAACCTGCTCTGTAATTGTTATACGACTCGTTCAATTAGTGTAGTGTTGCCCACCCGCAACCCTCGCAATATAGTTCGCTACTCGCACTCCCCGCTCCCCTGTGTATCGCTTCATGTTAAACACCTTGCAAGTCTTGCTCACTTTCCACATGCTCCTGCTGTACACTGTAATGTGGATGGCAGCAGGACGTACATGCCGCCCCTCCCCACGTCCCCACCTTGCCCCCTGCCTTCGCAAGCTGGTTGGTGAGAACTTTGCATGTTCAATGCCCTCCGCATGCGACGTACTCAGGCTACGTTGTGGTGCGGCCTGTGTCAACTGTCCGCTAATGTCGTACGCGTAAACCACAATCTGTACTGCACATTCGTCCTTATGTACTGAATGATACATCGTGGCACATGTGTGACCGTACAACGACTGCGCCCAAAAACGGCGGACCATACAGTGCAAATATTGTGCACGCAGCTACGTGTCGTCTCCCTATGAGAGCTGGATTGCAGTGTGGTACGCCATAGAGACGTGTGGGAGGAACGGACGCCGTGGATGGCGATCAGCATGAGCTGTCTGTTGATGTATTCGGACCTAGTCGTCTCTCCTCACACACCGTGATGGCATGGTGCACCGCGTTCCATATCTGCGACATGCTACAGAGGCCGGTTGACAGTCGTTCGAGCAATGGACATCGCATACGTACGGGGGCCACCTTCCACGTATTGTCTAGGCGTGCACATTTTGTTGCGTGTATGTGGGCAGACGTAGTGTGGCGTGACACCTGACACAGGCATGCAATAATCGTGGAAGTTGCAAATGGCGATGGACGCCTGCGTTTTCTGGTGAAGTTACGCAAATGAACAAATGGTAACCTGTTGTGGTGCGGTTGTTCTCGCTAGGGGTGAATCGGTGATGGCGACGATAGGTTGAGGTACTAACCGGTTGTTCCAGCGATACCCACCATGCCGACGAAACTGAACGGCATCTGGGTGTGAAGCGATACGCGGCGGTGGCTGGGTGGGACCGTCCCCGGCCGGTGAGGGGGCGCCTCCCGGCGTGCTGGCCGCGCGGTGCGTGGGCGCACGCGCTACAGCCGGCTGGTGGGGGCGGCCAGTGGCAGGCGCGCCGGCCGACGGACGCGGCAGGCGTCGCAGCTGCGCGCCGGCGCACCCTGCGCGCGGCGCCGTGCGGCCAAAGTAGGTCCTCGCGGGCCCGGTGCGAAGCGCGGTGGACATCTTCAGTGTGCTGGTCCGATTGAGGACTGTGTGCGTTGAGGATGCGCTGCCGCCCGGCGCTCGGCGCCGCGACGCCGTCTGCTGCTCGGTCGCCCCAGCGGTTCTCGCTGGTGGTTTGTATCGCAGCTGTGCGGATGTGTTGGCGCGTGCGCTGTGCTGGGAGAGTTCGCTTCGGCACCCAAGTGGGGCTTTTGTCCTTCTGTGGCGCTGGCGTTGGAGCTGCCGGTCACCGTAGGTGGCGCGTGTTGTCTCCCGCCGGCAATGCCACGACAGCACGCTCCCGGGCCTCTGTCGGCAGCGGCAAGCTCAGTTGGGAGCACGGGTGGTCGCACCGAAAGCGTCTACTCGCCTAACTCCGGGCGATTGCGCCTCTCTCGAACCCGACCAAGTACTTGGGACGGCGCTGCGCGCCGCCGGGACCTGAGAGGGTTTCGAGGTGTATTGTGCAGGGGAGCTCAGCCTCCTCCTGTTTGCAGAATGATTGAGCGGACGCTTGCGTGTTCGCGCGGGCCCCCGGGACACACTCCCGGGCGGCCGGCTGCTCAGCTCTAGTTGACGCAGCTCCCTGGTTGATCCTGCCAGTAGTCATATGCTTGTCTCAAAGATTAAGCCATGCATGTCTCAGTACAAGCCGCATTAAGGTGAAACCGCGAATGGCTCATTAAATCAGTTATGGTTCCTTAGATCGTACCCACGTTACTTGGATAACTGTGGTAATTCTAGAGCTAATACATGCAAACAGAGTCCCGACCAGAGATGGAAGGGACGCTTTTATTAGATCAAAACCAATCGGTCGGCTCGTCCGGTCCGTTTGCCTTGGTGACTCTGAATAACTTTGGGCTGATCGCACGGTCCTCGTACCGGCGACGCATCTTTCAAATGTCTGCCTTATCAACTGTCGATGGTAGGTTCTGCGCCTACCATGGTTGTAACGGGTAACGGGGAATCAGGGTTCGATTCCGGAGAGGGAGCCTGAGAAACGGCTACCACATCCAAGGAAGGCAGCAGGCGCGCAAATTACCCACTCCCGGCACGGGGAGGTAGTGACGAAAAATAACGATACGGGACTCATCCGAGGCCCCGTAATCGGAATGAGTACACTTTAAATCCTTTAACGAGTATCTATTGGAGGGCAAGTCTGGTGCCAGCAGCCGCGGTAATTCCAGCTCCAATAGCGTATATTAAAGTTGTTGCGGTTAAAAAGCTCGTAGTTGGATTTGTGTCCCACGCTGTTGGTTCACCGCCCGTCGGTGTTTAACTGGCATGTATCGTGGGACGTCCTGCCGGTGGGGCGAGCCGAAGGCGTGCGACCGCCCCGTGCGTGCTCGTGCGTCCCGAGGCGGACCCCGTTGAAATCCTACCAGGGTGCTCTTTATTGAGTGTCTCGGTGGGCCGGCACGTTTACTTTGAACAAATTAGAGTGCTTAAAGCAGGCAAGCCCGCCTGAATACTGTGTGCATGGAATAATGGAATAGGACCTCGGTTCTATTTTGTTGGTTTTCGGAACCCGAGGTAATGATTAATAGGGACAGGCGGGGGCATTCGTATTGCGACGTTAGAGGTGAAATTCTTGGATCGTCGCAAGACGAACAGAAGCGAAAGCATTTGCCAAGTATGTTTTCATTAATCAAGAACGAAAGTTAGAGGTTCGAAGGCGATCAGATACCGCCCTAGTTCTAACCATAAACGATGCCAGCCAGCGATCCGCCGCAGTTCCTCCGATGACTCGGCGGGCAGCCTCCGGGAAACCAAAGCTTTTGGGTTCCGGGGGAAGTATGGTTGCAAAGCTGAAACTTAAAGGAATTGACGGAAGGGCACCACCAGGAGTGGAGCCTGCGGCTTAATTTGACTCAACACGGGAAACCTCACCAGGCCCGGACACCGGAAGGATTGACAGATTGATAGCTCTTTCTTGATTCGGTGGGTGGTGGTGCATGGCCGTTCTTAGTTGGTGGAGCGATTTGTCTGGTTAATTCCGATAACGAACGAGACTCTAGCCTGCTAACTAGTCGCGTGACATCCTTCGTGCTGTCAGCGATTACTTTTCTTCTTAGAGGGACAGGCGGCTTCTAGCCGCACGAGATTGAGCAATAACAGGTCTGTGATGCCCTTAGATGTTCTGGGCCGCACGCGCGCTACACTGAAGGAATCAGCGTGTCTTCCTAGGCCGAAAGGTCGGGGTAACCCGCTGAACCTCCTTCGTGCTAGGGATTGGGGCTTGCAATTGTTCCCCATGAACGAGGAATTCCCAGTAAGCGCGAGTCATAAGCTCGCGTTGATTACGTCCCTGCCCTTTGTACACACCGCCCGTCGCTACTACCGATTGAATGATTTAGTGAGGTCTTCGGACTGGTACGCGGCATTGACTCTGTCGTTGCCGATGCTACCGGAAAGATGACCAAACTTGATCATTTAGAGGAAGTAAAAGTCGTAACAAGGTTTCCGTAGGTGAACCTGCGGAAGGATCATTACCGACTAGACTGCATGTCTTTCGATGTGCGTGTCGTGTCGCGCAACACGCTACCTGTACGGCTCGCCGTAGCCGTGCGCCGCGTGCGGAACCACGCGTGCCTCT
>NW_025727124.1:92500-95000 GCF_021461385.2 Schistocerca piceifrons | reverse complement strand
CCCATGTTGTGCCTTAACCTAACCCATGTTGTGCCTTAACCTAACCCATGTTGTGCCTTAACCTAACCCATGTTGTGCCTTAACCTAACCCATGTTGTGCCTTAACCTAACCCATGTTGTGCCTTAACCTAACCCATGTTGTGCCTTAACCTAACCCATGTTGTGCCTTAACCTAACCCATGTTGTGCCTTAACCTAACCCATGTCGTGCCTTAACCTAACCCATGTCGTGCCTTAACCTAACCCACGTCGTGCCTTAACCTAACCCACGTTGTCGCCTAACGTAACCCACGTTGTCGCCTAAACCTGCTCTGTAATTGTTATACGACTCGTTCAATTAGTGTAGTGTTGCCCACCCGCAACCCTCGCAATATAGTTCGCTACTCGCACTCCCCGCTCCCCTGTGTATCGCTTCATGTTAAACACCTTGCAAGTCTTGCTCACTTTCCACATGCTCCTGCTGTACACTGTAATGTGGATGGCAGCAGGACGTACATGCCGCCCCTCCCCACGTCCCCACCTTGCCCCCTGCCTTCGCAAGCTGGTTGGTGAGAACTTTGCATGTTCAATGCCCTCCGCATGCGACGTACTCAGGCTACGTTGTGGTGCGGCCTGTGTCAACTGTCCGCTAATGTCGTACGCGTAAACCACAATCTGTACTGCACATTCGTCCTTATGTACTGAATGATACATCGTGGCACATGTGTGACCGTACAACGACTGCGCCCAAAAACGGCGGACCATACAGTGCAAATATTGTGCACGCAGCTACGTGTCGTCTCCCTATGAGAGCTGGATTGCAGTGTGGTACGCCATAGAGACGTGTGGGAGGAACGGACGCCGTGGATGGCGATCAGCATGAGCTGTCTGTTGATGTATTCGGACCTAGTCGTCTCTCCTCACACACCGTGATGGCATGGTGCACCGCGTTCCATATCTGCGACATGCTACAGAGGCCGGTTGACAGTCGTTCGAGCAATGGACATCGCATACGTACGGGGGCCACCTTCCACGTATTGTCTAGGCGTGCACATTTTGTTGCGTGTATGTGGGCAGACGTAGTGTGGCGTGACACCTGACACAGGCATGCAATAATCGTGGAAGTTGCAAATGGCGATGGACGCCTGCGTTTTCTGGTGAAGTTACGCAAATGAACAAATGGTAACCTGTTGTGGTGCGGTTGTTCTCGCTAGGGGTGAATCGGTGATGGCGACGATAGGTTGAGGTACTAACCGGTTGTTCCAGCGATACCCACCATGCCGACGAAACTGAACGGCATCTGGGTGTGAAGCGATACGCGGCGGTGGCTGGGTGGGACCGTCCCCGGCCGGTGAGGGGGCGCCTCCCGGCGTGCTGGCCGCGCGGTGCGTGGGCGCACGCGCTACAGCCGGCTGGTGGGGGCGGCCAGTGGCAGGCGCGCCGGCCGACGGACGCGGCAGGCGTCGCAGCTGCGCGCCGGCGCACCCTGCGCGCGGCGCCGTGCGGCCAAAGTAGGTCCTCGCGGGCCCGGTGCGAAGCGCGGTGGACATCTTCAGTGTGCTGGTCCGATTGAGGACTGTGTGCGTTGAGGATGCGCTGCCGCCCGGCGCTCGGCGCCGCGACGCCGTCTGCTGCTCGGTCGCCCCAGCGGTTCTCGCTGGTGGTTTGTATCGCAGCTGTGCGGATGTGTTGGCGCGTGCGCTGTGCTGGGAGAGTTCGCTTCGGCACCCAAGTGGGGCTTTTGTCCTTCTGTGGCGCTGGCGTTGGAGCTGCCGGTCACCGTAGGTGGCGCGTGTTGTCTCCCGCCGGCAATGCCACGACAGCACGCTCCCGGGCCTCTGTCGGCAGCGGCAAGCTCAGTTGGGAGCACGGGTGGTCGCACCGAAAGCGTCTACTCGCCTAACTCCGGGCGATTGCGCCTCTCTCGAACCCGACCAAGTACTTGGGACGGCGCTGCGCGCCGCCGGGACCTGAGAGGGTTTCGAGGTGTATTGTGCAGGGGAGCTCAGCCTCCTCCTGTTTGCAGAATGATTGAGCGGACGCTTGCGTGTTCGCGCGGGCCCCCGGGACACACTCCCGGGCGGCCGGCTGCTCAGCTCTAGTTGACGCAGCTCCCTGGTTGATCCTGCCAGTAGTCATATGCTTGTCTCAAAGATTAAGCCATGCATGTCTCAGTACAAGCCGCATTAAGGTGAAACCGCGAATGGCTCATTAAATCAGTTATGGTTCCTTAGATCGTACCCACGTTACTTGGATAACTGTGGTAATTCTAGAGCTAATACATGCAAACAGAGTCCCGACCAGAGATGGAAGGGACGCTTTTATTAGATCAAAACCAATCGGTCGGCTCGTCCGGTCCGTTTGCCTTGGTGACTCTGAATAACTTTGGGCTGATCGCACGGTCCTCGTACCGGCGACGCATCTTTCAAATGTCTGCCTTATCAACTGTCGATGGTAGGTTCTGCGCCTACCATGGTTGTAACGGGTAACGGGGAATCAGGGTTCGATTCCGGAGAGGGAGC
>NW_025727124.1:85000-87500 GCF_021461385.2 Schistocerca piceifrons | reverse complement strand
CCAGTGCTCTGAATGTCAACGTGAAGAAATTCAAGCAAGCGCGGGTAAACGGCGGGAGTAACTATGACTCTCTTAAGGTGGCCAAGTGGCGGCGGTGTGGCTGCATCCGGACTTGGCTTTTCGAAGTGCGGTCTTGATGTAGTCGTGCTGCTGCTGCGAGGTGCCTTCCTTGGGTTGTAGTTACAGGGAGAGTGATGCGCAATACATGGGCCTAGCCCTCTTAGCCTCTCCTCTCCTGCGGTCTTCTCCCCTTCTCGTGGGCCCGCTGATTTTCGCAGAGTGGAAGACCGCACCAGGGGCTTGGGGGGGTTACCAGCCCCCCCTCGCACTATCCCTTTGTTAGTTGGGGGCAGTATTCAGAGAAAAAGTGGTGGCCCTTCCGCTGAAGGTGCCACCCCAACTTCCCCAGCACCTAGCCGGCCAACCGGCCGTGCCGAAAATTTTGTAACTTTTGCAGCTATGTATACCTGCAGTGAGTGCCACCGCAGCTTCACCACCAAGAACGGTCTCGGGGTCCATCGCCGCCGCCAACACCTTGCGGCCGCCAACGCGGAGATCGTCACGGAGAGGCATCGCGCGAGGTGGACGGAGGAAGAAGTCCTGTCGCTCGCCAAGGCAGAGGCCGAACTGTTCCTCGAGAGGGACGCCCGGTTCTTCTTTGTAAATCAAGAACTCATCAGGATGTTCCCCGACCGAACGCTTGAGGCAATCAAGTGCCGACGGCGGCAAGCTGCCCACAAGCAGCTTGTCCGCCAATTCATGGAGGCGCTTGAGATCGGTCGGGGGGAAGAGCCGGCGTCCCGCCGGGGAGCAGCGAGCCCGCTGCCTGACGCGGGCGAGGCCGCTGCGCCGCCCGTCGACGCAGCCGAGGACTTCGCGGCCGACACCACCGGGCCGCCGCCGGAGGGGCCGACTGACGCCGCCATCTGGGAGCATCTGGCGGGGCTACCCGCTTCCGCCCAGCGTTTCTCTGCCCTGGATCGTGTCATAGGTCTGGGGCGGGGCACGCCGCCCGATGTCATCCTGGGCATGCTCCCGGATGCCCTTGCGTCGGTCGGGTCCAGAGGGGAGAGATCGATCACCAGGACACAGCGGCCGCGCCAACCATCGAAGCGGCCGCCTGCCGCGCCGCCGACGCAGAAGCGCAAGCGGCGCCGCTGGGAGTACGCGAGAACGCAGGATGCCTTCCGACGGTCGCGTGCACGTTGCGTGCGCGGCCTCTTGGATGGCACCCTGCTCCAGCCGCCACCTGCCATCCCTGGTCTGCTGGACTTCTGGGCGGACCTCTTCACCAAGAAGCCCATCTCCACCGCGGGCTTCATTCGTGACCGCCTCCTCCCGCACTCAGAGCCCGTCGCTCTTGAGTGCATATGGGGGCCGGTCACACATGAGGAGGTCGCCGCCGCGTTGCCGCCCAGGGGATCAGCAGCCGGGCCGGACGGCCTTACCCCAGCGGAGTTGCGGCGCCTGCCGCACGAAGTCCTGGTGAAAGTGATGAATCTCTTCCTTCTGGCCCGCGCCCTTCCGGAACGCCTGCTTCGCGCGCGGACGTCCCTTCTCCCGAAAACGGCTGCACCAACATCCCCCGCTGACTTTCGCCCCATTACGGTCTGCTCGGTGTTGGCGCGGACCTTTCACAAGGTTCTCGCGTCACGCCTGATGCGCGCATGTGCTGTGGACGAACGTCAGCGGGCATTCATCCCTCGGGATGGGATGTTGGAAAATACCTTCATCTTGGACACTGCTCTCACCGACGCAGTTCGCTCCTGCCGCTCTGTCTTTGTGGCGTCGATCGACGTATCTAAGGCATTCGATTCGGTAGATCATGCTGCCCTTCGCCCCGTGCTGAAGGCGCATGGCCTGCCGGATTGCTTTGTCGAGTATGTCGAGCGGTGCTACGAGGGCAGCACGACAGTGATAGCGGACGGCGCCGGCGTGGGCGTGTCTGTGCAGCCAGCACGGGGCGTTCGCCAGGGCGATCCCCTCTCCCCCCTCCTGTTCAACTTTGCGGTGGACTACGTTTTAGGCCAACTGCCCTCCCACATCGGAGCTCGGATCCTCGGTCGCAGAGTCAACGCTGCGGCCTTTGCAGATGACGTCTTGCTGTTTGCAGCGACCCCGAGGGGCTTGCAGTCCCTCATCGACGCAGCTACCGCAGCCCTCGCCCACCTGGGGCTGCAGATCAACGCCCGGAAGTGTTTCACCCTCGCCTTAGTCGCGTCAGGGCGCGAGAAGAAGGTGAAGGTGGACAGCAATGTCACCTTCACAGCAGGCAATACCACCATGCCTGCCCTGCGTGTGGGTGAAACCTTCCGGTACCTGGGGCTGCAATTTTCCACGGCGGGTCGCTGTGTCTTCAATCCGCGTAGCCACCTGGTGGAGCAGCTTGACGTCATCTCCCGAGCTCCGCTGAAGCCGCAACAGCGCCTCCACGCTCTCACCAACGTACTTCTCCCTGGCCTGTACCACGGGCTGGCCCTCAGCCGCACCCGGGTGGGTG
>NW_025727124.1:77500-80000 GCF_021461385.2 Schistocerca piceifrons | reverse complement strand
TGCCTTAACCTAACCCATGTTGTGCCTTAACCTAACCCATGTTGTGCCTTAACCTAACCCATGTTGTGCCTTAACCTAACCCATGTTGTGCCTTAACCTAACCCATGTTGTGCCTTAACCTAACCCATGTTGTGCCTTAACCTAACCCATGTTGTGCCTTAACCTAACCCATGTTGTGCCTTAACCTAACCCATGTTGTGCCTTAACCTAACCTATGTTGTGCCTTAACCTAACCTATGTTGTGCCTTAACCTAACCTATGTTGTGCCTTAACCTAACCCATGTTGTGCCTTAACCTAACCCATGTTGTGCCTTAACCTAACCCATGTTGTGCCTTAACCTAACCCATGTTGTGCCTTAACCTAACCCATGTTGTGCCTTAACCTAACCCATGTTGTGCCTTAACCTAACCCATGTTGTGCCTTAACCTAACCCATGTTGTGCCTTAACCTAACCCATGTTGTGCCTTAACCTAACCCATGTTGTGCCTTAACCTAACCCATGTTGTGCCTTAACCTAACCCATGTTGTGCCTTAACCTAACCCATGTTGTGCCTTAACCTAACCCATGTTGTGCCTTAACCTAACCCATGTTGTGCCTTAACCTAACCCATGTCGTGCCTTAACCTAACCCACGTCGTGCCTTAACCTAACCCACGTTGTCGCCTAACGTAACCCACGTTGTCGCCTAAACCTGCTCTGTAATTGTTATACGACTCGTTCAATTAGTGTAGTGTTGCCCACCCGCAACCCTCGCAATATAGTTCGCTACTCGCACTCCCCGCTCCCCTGTGTATCGCTTCATGTTAAACACCTTGCAAGTCTTGCTCACTTTCCACATGCTCCTGCTGTACACTGTAATGTGGATGGCAGCAGGACGTACATGCCGCCCCTCCCCACGTCCCCACCTTGCCCCCTGCCTTCGCAAGCTGGTTGGTGAGAACTTTGCATGTTCAATGCCCTCCGCATGCGACGTACTCAGGCTACGTTGTGGTGCGGCCTGTGTCAACTGTCCGCTAATGTCGTACGCGTAAACCACAATCTGTACTGCACATTCGTCCTTATGTACTGAATGATACATCGTGGCACATGTGTGACCGTACAACGACTGCGCCCAAAAACGGCGGACCATACAGTGCAAATATTGTGCACGCAGCTACGTGTCGTCTCCCTATGAGAGCTGGATTGCAGTGTGGTACGCCATAGAGACGTGTGGGAGGAACGGACGCCGTGGATGGCGATCAGCATGAGCTGTCTGTTGATGTATTCGGACCTAGTCGTCTCTCCTCACACACCGTGATGGCATGGTGCACCGCGTTCCATATCTGCGACATGCTACAGAGGCCGGTTGACAGTCGTTCGAGCAATGGACATCGCATACGTACGGGGGCCACCTTCCACGTATTGTCTAGGCGTGCACATTTTGTTGCGTGTATGTGGGCAGACGTAGTGTGGCGTGACACCTGACACAGGCATGCAATAATCGTGGAAGTTGCAAATGGCGATGGACGCCTGCGTTTTCTGGTGAAGTTACGCAAATGAACAAATGGTAACCTGTTGTGGTGCGGTTGTTCTCGCTAGGGGTGAATCGGTGATGGCGACGATAGGTTGAGGTACTAACCGGTTGTTCCAGCGATACCCACCATGCCGACGAAACTGAACGGCATCTGGGTGTGAAGCGATACGCGGCGGTGGCTGGGTGGGACCGTCCCCGGCCGGTGAGGGGGCGCCTCCCGGCGTGCTGGCCGCGCGGTGCGTGGGCGCACGCGCTACAGCCGGCTGGTGGGGGCGGCCAGTGGCAGGCGCGCCGGCCGACGGACGCGGCAGGCGTCGCAGCTGCGCGCCGGCGCACCCTGCGCGCGGCGCCGTGCGGCCAAAGTAGGTCCTCGCGGGCCCGGTGCGAAGCGCGGTGGACATCTTCAGTGTGCTGGTCCGATTGAGGACTGTGTGCGTTGAGGATGCGCTGCCGCCCGGCGCTCGGCGCCGCGACGCCGTCTGCTGCTCGGTCGCCCCAGCGGTTCTCGCTGGTGGTTTGTATCGCAGCTGTGCGGATGTGTTGGCGCGTGCGCTGTGCTGGGAGAGTTCGCTTCGGCACCCAAGTGGGGCTTTTGTCCTTCTGTGGCGCTGGCGTTGGAGCTGCCGGTCACCGTAGGTGGCGCGTGTTGTCTCCCGCCGGCAATGCCACGACAGCACGCTCCCGGGCCTCTGTCGGCAGCGGCAAGCTCAGTTGGGAGCACGGGTGGTCGCACCGAAAGCGTCTACTCGCCTAACTCCGGGCGATTGCGCCTCTCTCGAACCCGACCAAGTACTTGGGACGGCGCTGCGCGCCGCCGGGACCTGAGAGGGTTTCGAGGTGTATTGTGCAGGGGAGCTCAGCCTCCTCCTGTTTGCAGAATGATTGAGCGGACGCTTGCGTGTTCGCGCGGGCCCCCGGGACACACTCCCGGGCGGCCGGCTGCTCAGCTCTAGTTGACGCAGCTCCCTGGTTGATCCTGCCAGTAG
>NW_025727124.1:65000-70000 GCF_021461385.2 Schistocerca piceifrons | reverse complement strand
TCTATGAAAATAGGGCGACACCACATGCAATACCGCCATCTATGCGCATCTGACAACACTACGTCCGCACCACAAAACATACCGCCATCTGTAGGTCTCCCGCAACATGACCTCCTCCAACGACGATACCGCCATCTATGCGACGCCAAGCCGATTAAGACAGCGATGGCGCCACAGTGCCCGCCTTTCGACGCCACCCACAAAGCCTGCAGCCTCTGTCGACCATAGCACCCAATCTCCAGTGGCTCTGCCGCACGAAGCCGTGGACCGGCAATGACTCCACCCGCACCCGTTCGTGCACCACCCCAACCGCCAAACGCGCACCTCCAGCGGATGAACGGCGGACGTTTCCCGCACTCGTAAAGTGCAATCCACCCCTATAACGTGCGTTTCATGAAGAGTTATTGCCAATATGCGACATTCCCGCTGTCCCTATACATGAGCCGCGACCTGTACCACTTACGAGCGAGAGACGCGATCGCGTTGCTCACTGTACGGCGTCCGATACCGAGCCATCAGCATGTCGGTCCCCATGCGCGTTGCACTCGCACTCGCAGTCGCAAAAACGTGGGGCAAATATATTACGCGGAAGAGTTATAACAGACCGAGCCCCACTGCATGAGGGGAGTCTTTGTCACTAATGTACACAGATGGAACATTTTGGACTGGAACCAGATTACCCGTACACACGGCGCTGATTAGTAATCAATGCAGAGCCATCAAACTACAGAATATATATACAACTGTCCGTATACATGCTGAAAGAGTCTGCCCACAATGGGAACCACACGTCAGCCAGCCACTCTGATCACGCACCACTCTCTGCTTCTAACGGGCGCACATACAATATGTAAGCACCAGCATGGAACAACATCCAGTGCATCCTCTCCGCCACATTACACAATCCACACTATCACAACCAGACCAGGAGGTCCATGCGGAAAATACAATATCCCACCCTTTCGACATCCACCATTGCGCAGATCAGGCACCAACACCCACACATGTCCTATACAACGGTGCACCCAACATCACAATAGTACCTCCTGTCACAGCGCACAAACAATGACATGAGTCAAAGACACAGGTCTGACACAAGCATAGAATTGGAGCGCCGCCTCTAATAAGCCAAAGGTGCATCCTGACGTGACAAATCTGATCATGTCACAAGCATTCACTTACTATAATCACTATCAACGAACCTGCCGCCCCCGCCCCCCCCCTACACCTTTCCTTACAACAACGTGTAACCTAACCTAACCTAACCTATGTTGTACCTTAACCTAACCTATGTTGTACCTTAACCTAACCTATGTTGTACCTTAACCTAACCTATGTTGTACCTTAACCTAACCTATGTTGTGCCTTAACCTAACCTATGTTGTGCCTTAACCTAACCTATGTTGTGCCTTAACCTAACCTATGTTGTGCCTTAACCTAACCTATGTTGTGCCTTAACCTAACCTATGTTGTGCCTTAACCTAACCTATGTTGTGCCTTAACCTAACCTATGTTGTGCCTTAACCTAACCTATGTTGTGCCTTAACCTAACCTATGTTGTGCCTTAACCTAACCTATGTTGTGCCTTAACCTAACCTATGTTGTGCCTTAACCTAACCCATGTTGTGCCTTAACCTAACCCATGTTGTGCCTTAACCTAACCCATGTTGTGCCTTAACCTAACCCATGCTGTGCCTTAACCTAACCCATGTTGTGCCTTAACCTAACCCATGTTGTGCCTTAACCTAACCCATGTTGTGCCTTAACCTAACCCATGTTGTGCCTTAACCTAACCCATGTTGTGCCTTAACCTAACCCATGTTGTGCCTTAACCTAACCTATGTTGTGCCTTAACCTAACCTATGTTGTGCCTTAACCTAACCCATGTTGTGCCTTAACCTAACCCATGTTGTGCCTTAACCTAACCCATGTTGTGCCTTAACCTAACCCATGTTGTGCCTTAACCTAACCCATGTTGTGCCTTAACCTAACCCATGTTGTGCCTTAACCTAACCCATGTTGTGCCTTAACCTAACCCATGTTGTGCCTTAACCTAACCCATGTTGTGCCTTAACCTAACCCATGTTGTGCCTTAACCTAACCCATGTTGTGCCTTAACCTAACCCATGTTGTGCCTTAACCTAACCCATGTTGTGCCTTAACCTAACCCATGTTGTGCCTTAACCTAACCCATGTTGTGCCTTAACCTAACCCATGTCGTGCCTTAACCTAACCCACGTCGTGCCTTAACCTAACCCACGTTGTCGCCTAACGTAACCCACGTTGTCGCCTAAACCTGCTCTGTAATTGTTATACGACTCGTTCAATTAGTGTAGTGTTGCCCACCCGCAACCCTCGCAATATAGTTCGCTACTCGCACTCCCCGCTCCCCTGTGTATCGCTTCATGTTAAACACCTTGCAAGTCTTGCTCACTTTCCACATGCTCCTGCTGTACACTGTAATGTGGATGGCAGCAGGACGTACATGCCGCCCCTCCCCACGTCCCCACCTTGCCCCCTGCCTTCGCAAGCTGGTTGGTGAGAACTTTGCATGTTCAATGCCCTCCGCATGCGACGTACTCAGGCTACGTTGTGGTGCGGCCTGTGTCAACTGTCCGCTAATGTCGTACGCGTAAACCACAATCTGTACTGCACATTCGTCCTTATGTACTGAATGATACATCGTGGCACATGTGTGACCGTACAACGACTGCGCCCAAAAACGGCGGACCATACAGTGCAAATATTGTGCACGCAGCTACGTGTCGTCTCCCTATGAGAGCTGGATTGCAGTGTGGTACGCCATAGAGACGTGTGGGAGGAACGGACGCCGTGGATGGCGATCAGCATGAGCTGTCTGTTGATGTATTCGGACCTAGTCGTCTCTCCTCACACACCGTGATGGCATGGTGCACCGCGTTCCATATCTGCGACATGCTACAGAGGCCGGTTGACAGTCGTTCGAGCAATGGACATCGCATACGTACGGGGGCCACCTTCCACGTATTGTCTAGGCGTGCACATTTTGTTGCGTGTATGTGGGCAGACGTAGTGTGGCGTGACACCTGACACAGGCATGCAATAATCGTGGAAGTTGCAAATGGCGATGGACGCCTGCGTTTTCTGGTGAAGTTACGCAAATGAACAAATGGTAACCTGTTGTGGTGCGGTTGTTCTCGCTAGGGGTGAATCGGTGATGGCGACGATAGGTTGAGGTACTAACCGGTTGTTCCAGCGATACCCACCATGCCGACGAAACTGAACGGCATCTGGGTGTGAAGCGATACGCGGCGGTGGCTGGGTGGGACCGTCCCCGGCCGGTGAGGGGGCGCCTCCCGGCGTGCTGGCCGCGCGGTGCGTGGGCGCACGCGCTACAGCCGGCTGGTGGGGGCGGCCAGTGGCAGGCGCGCCGGCCGACGGACGCGGCAGGCGTCGCAGCTGCGCGCCGGCGCACCCTGCGCGCGGCGCCGTGCGGCCAAAGTAGGTCCTCGCGGGCCCGGTGCGAAGCGCGGTGGACATCTTCAGTGTGCTGGTCCGATTGAGGACTGTGTGCGTTGAGGATGCGCTGCCGCCCGGCGCTCGGCGCCGCGACGCCGTCTGCTGCTCGGTCGCCCCAGCGGTTCTCGCTGGTGGTTTGTATCGCAGCTGTGCGGATGTGTTGGCGCGTGCGCTGTGCTGGGAGAGTTCGCTTCGGCACCCAAGTGGGGCTTTTGTCCTTCTGTGGCGCTGGCGTTGGAGCTGCCGGTCACCGTAGGTGGCGCGTGTTGTCTCCCGCCGGCAATGCCACGACAGCACGCTCCCGGGCCTCTGTCGGCAGCGGCAAGCTCAGTTGGGAGCACGGGTGGTCGCACCGAAAGCGTCTACTCGCCTAACTCCGGGCGATTGCGCCTCTCTCGAACCCGACCAAGTACTTGGGACGGCGCTGCGCGCCGCCGGGACCTGAGAGGGTTTCGAGGTGTATTGTGCAGGGGAGCTCAGCCTCCTCCTGTTTGCAGAATGATTGAGCGGACGCTTGCGTGTTCGCGCGGGCCCCCGGGACACACTCCCGGGCGGCCGGCTGCTCAGCTCTAGTTGACGCAGCTCCCTGGTTGATCCTGCCAGTAGTCATATGCTTGTCTCAAAGATTAAGCCATGCATGTCTCAGTACAAGCCGCATTAAGGTGAAACCGCGAATGGCTCATTAAATCAGTTATGGTTCCTTAGATCGTACCCACGTTACTTGGATAACTGTGGTAATTCTAGAGCTAATACATGCAAACAGAGTCCCGACCAGAGATGGAAGGGACGCTTTTATTAGATCAAAACCAATCGGTCGGCTCGTCCGGTCCGTTTGCCTTGGTGACTCTGAATAACTTTGGGCTGATCGCACGGTCCTCGTACCGGCGACGCATCTTTCAAATGTCTGCCTTATCAACTGTCGATGGTAGGTTCTGCGCCTACCATGGTTGTAACGGGTAACGGGGAATCAGGGTTCGATTCCGGAGAGGGAGCCTGAGAAACGGCTACCACATCCAAGGAAGGCAGCAGGCGCGCAAATTACCCACTCCCGGCACGGGAGGTAGTGACGAAAAATAACGATACGGGACTCATCCGAGGCCCCGTAATCGGAATGAGTACACTTTAAATCCTTTAACGAGTATCTATTGGAGGGCAAGTCTGGTGCCAGCAGCCGCGGTAATTCCAGCTCCAATAGCGTATATTAAAGTTGTTGCGGTTAAAAAGCTCGTAGTTGGATTTGTGTCCCACGCTGTTGGTTCACCGCCCGTCGGTGTTTAACTGGCATGTATCGTGGGACGTCCTGCCGGTGGGGCGAGCCGAAGGCGTGCGACCGCCCCGTGCGTGCTCGTGCGTCCCGAGGCGGACCCCGTTGAAATCCTACCAGGGTGCTCTTTATTGAGTGTCTCGGTGGGCCGGCACGTTTACTTTGAACAAATTAGAGTGCTTAAAGCAGGCAAGCCCGCCTGAATACTGTGTGCATGGAATAATGGAATAGGACCTCG
>NW_025727124.1:60000-62500 GCF_021461385.2 Schistocerca piceifrons | reverse complement strand
CTACCTGGCCCGGCCCCGGACCCGCGCCGCTGTTGGCTCGGGATGCTCTCGGGCGGAATAATCGCTCCCGTCAGCGGCGCTTCAGCTTTGGACAATTTCACGACCCGTCTTGAAACACGGACCAAGGAGTCTAACATGTGCGCGAGTCATTGGGCTGTACGAAACCTAAAGGCGTAATGAAAGTGAAGGTCTCGCCTTGCGCGGGCCGAGGGAGGATGGGGCTTCCCCGCCCTTCACGGGGCGGCGGCCTCCGCACTCCCGGGGCGTCTCGTCCTCATTGCGAGGTGAGGCGCACCTAGAGCGTACACGTTGGGACCCGAAAGATGGTGAACTATGCCTGGCCAGGACGAAGTCAGGGGAAACCCTGATGGAGGTCCGTAGCGATTCTGACGTGCAAATCGATCGTCGGAGCTGGGTATAGGGGCGAAAGACTAATCGAACCATCTAGTAGCTGGTTCCCTCCGAAGTTTCCCTCAGGATAGCTGGTGCTCGTACGAGTCTCATCCGGTAAAGCGAATGATTAGAGGCCTTGGGGCCGAAACGACCTCAACCTATTCTCAAACTTTAAATGGGTGAGATCTCCGGCTTGCTTGATATGCTGAAGCCGCGAGCAAACGACTCGGATCGGAGTGCCAAGTGGGCCACTTTTGGTAAGCAGAACTGGCGCTGTGGGATGAACCAAACGCCGAGTTAAGGCGCCCGAATCGACGCTCATGGGAAACCATGAAAGGCGTTGGTTGCTTAAGACAGCAGGACGGTGGCCATGGAAGTCGGAATCCGCTAAGGAGTGTGTAACAACTCACCTGCCGAAGCAACTAGCCCTGAAAATGGATGGCGCTGAAGCGTCGTGCCTATACTCGGCCGTCAGTCTGGCAGTCATGGCCGGTCCTTGCGGCCGGCCGCGAAGCCCTGACGAGTAGGAGGGTCGCGGCGGTGGGCGCAGAAGGGTCTGGGCGTGAGCCTGCCTGGAGCCGCCGTCGGTGCAGATCTTGGTGGTAGTAGCAAATACTCCAGCGAGGCCCTGGAGGGCTGACGCGGAGAAGGGTTTCGTGTGAACAGCCGTTGCACACGAGTCAGTCGATCCTAAGCCCTAGGAGAAATCCGATGTTGATGGGGGCCGTCATAGCATGATGCGCTTTGTGCTGGCCCCCGTTGGGCGAAAGGGAATCCGGTTCCTATTCCGGAACCCGGCAGCGGAACCGATACAAGTCGGGCCCCTCTTTTAGAGATGCTCGTCGGGGTAACCCAAAAGGACCCGGAGACGCCGTCGGGAGATCGGGGAAGAGTTTTCTTTTCTGCATGAGCGTTCGAGTTCCCTGGAATCCTCTAGCAGGGAGATAGGGTTTGGAACGCGAAGAGCACCGCAGTTGCGGCGGTGTCCCGATCTTCCCCTCGGACCTTGAAAATCCGGGAGAGGGCCACGTGGAGGTGTCGCGCCGGTTCGTACCCATATCCGCAGCAGGTCTCCAAGGTGAAGAGCCTCTAGTCGATAGAATAATGTAGGTAAGGGAAGTCGGCAAATTGGATCCGTAACTTCGGGATAAGGATTGGCTCTGAGGATCGGGGCGTGTCGGGCTTGGTCGGGAAGTGGGTCAGCGCTAACGTGCCGGGCCTGGGCGAGGTGAGTGCCGTAGGGGTGCCGGTAAGTGCGGGCGTTTAGCGCGGGCGTGGTCTGCTCTCGCCGTTGGTCGGCCTCGTGCTGGTCGGCGGTGCAGGATGCGCGCGCCTGCGCGGCGTTCGCGCCCCGGTGCTTCAACCTGCGTGCAGGATCCGAGCTCGGTCCCGTGCCTTGGCCTCCCACGGATCTTCCTTGCTGCGAGGCCGCGTCCGCCTTAGCGTGCTCCTCCGGGGGCGCGCGGGTGCGCGGATTCTCTTCGGCCGCCATTCAACGATCAACTCAGAACTGGCACGGACTGGGGGAATCCGACTGTCTAATTAAAACAAAGCATTGCGATGGCCCTAGCGGGTGTTGACGCAATGTGATTTCTGCCCAGTGCTCTGAATGTCAACGTGAAGAAATTCAAGCAAGCGCGGGTAAACGGCGGGAGTAACTATGACTCTCTTAACTATGACTCCAGCGGAGCTGCGGCGCCTGCCGCATGAAGTCCTGGTGAAACTCTTGAACCTCTTCCTCCTGGCCCGCGCCCTCCCCGAGCGTCTGCTTCGCGCCCGGACGTCACTTCTCCCCAAAACGGCTGCACCAACATCCCCCGCTGACTTTCGCCCCATTACGGTCTGCTCGGTGTTGGCGCGGACCTTTCACAAGGTTCTCGCGTCACGCCTGATGCGTGCATGTGCTGTGGACGAACGTCAGCGGGCATTCATCCCCCGGGATGGGATGTTGGAAAACACCTTCATCTTGGACACTGCTCTCACCGACGCAGTCCGCTCCTGTCGCTCTGTTTTTGTGGCATCGATCGACGTCTCTAAAGCGTTCGATTCGGTGGACCATGCTGCCCTCCGCCCCGTGCTGAGGGCTCATGGCCTGCCGGATTGCTTT
>NW_025727124.1:50000-55000 GCF_021461385.2 Schistocerca piceifrons | reverse complement strand
CGCACCACTCTCTGCTTCTAACGGGCGCACATACAATATGTAAGCACCAGCATGGAACAACATCCAGTGCATCCTCTCCGCCACATTACACAATCCACACTATCACAACCAGACCAGGAGGTCCATGCGGAAAATACAATATCCCACCCTTTCGACATCCACCATTGCGCAGATCAGGCACCAACACCCACACATGTCCTATACAACGGTGCACCCAACATCACAATAGTACCTCCTGTCACAGCGCACAAACAATGACATGAGTCAAAGACACAGGTCTGACACAAGCATAGAATTGGAGCGCCGCCTCTAATAAGCCAAAGGTGCATCCTGACGTGACAAATCTGATCATGTCACAAGCATTCACTTACTATAATCACTATCAACGAACCTGCCGCCCCCGCCCCCCCCTACACCTTTCCTTACAACAACGTGTAACCTAACCTAACCTAACCTATGTTGTACCTTAACCTAACCTATGTTGTACCTTAACCTAACCTATGTTGTACCTTAACCTAACCTATGTTGTACCTTAACCTAACCTATGTTGTACCTTAACCTAACCTATGTTGTGCCTTAACCTAACCTATGTTGTGCCTTAACCTAACCTATGTTGTGCCTTAACCTAACCTATGTTGTGCCTTAACCTAACCTATGTTGTGCCTTAACCTAACCTATGTTGTGCCTTAACCTAACCTATGTTGTGCCTTAACCTAACCTATGTTGTGCCTTAACCTAACCTATGTTGTGCCTTAACCTAACCTATGTTGTGCCTTAACCTAACCTATGTTGTGCCTTAACCTAACCCATGTTGTGCCTTAACCTAACCCATGTTGTGCCTTAACCTAACCCATGTTGTGCCTTAACCTAACCCATGTTGTGCCTTAACCTAACCCATGTTGTGCCTTAACCTAACCCATGTTGTGCCTTAACCTAACCCATGTTGTGCCTTAACCTAACCCATGTTGTGCCTTAACCTAACCCATGTTGTGCCTTAACCTAACCCATGTTGTGCCTTAACCTAACCCATGTTGTGCCTTAACCTAACCCATGTTGTGCCTTAACCTAACCTATGTTGTGCCTTAACCTAACCTATGTTGTGCCTTAACCTAACCTATGTTGTGCCTTAACCTAACCCATGTTGTGCCTTAACCTAACCCATGTTGTGCCTTAACCTAACCCATGTTGTGCCTTAACCTAACCCATGTTGTGCCTTAACCTAACCCATGTTGTGCCTTAACCTAACCCATGTTGTGCCTTAACCTAACCCATGTTGTGCCTTAACCTAACCCATGTTGTGCCTTAACCTAACCCATGTTGTGCCTTAACCTAACCCATGTTGTGCCTTAACCTAACCCATGTTGTGCCTTAACCTAACCCATGTTGTGCCTTAACCTAACCCATGTTGTGCCTTAACCTAACCCATGTTGTGCCTTAACCTAACCCATGTTGTGCCTTAACCTAACCCATGTCGTGCCTTAACCTAACCCACGTCGTGCCTTAACCTAACCCACGTTGTCGCCTAACGTAACCCACGTTGTCGCCTAAACCTGCTCTGTAATTGTTATACGACTCGTTCAATTAGTGTAGTGTTGCCCACCCGCAACCCTCGCAATATAGTTCGCTACTCGCACTCCCCGCTCCCCTGTGTATCGCTTCATGTTAAACACCTTGCAAGTCTTGCTCACTTTCCACATGCTCCTGCTGTACACTGTAATGTGGATGGCAGCAGGACGTACATGCCGCCCCTCCCCACGTCCCCACCTTGCCCCCTGCCTTCGCAAGCTGGTTGGTGAGAACTTTGCATGTTCAATGCCCTCCGCATGCGACGTACTCAGGCTACGTTGTGGTGCGGCCTGTGTCAACTGTCCGCTAATGTCGTACGCGTAAACCACAATCTGTACTGCACATTCGTCCTTATGTACTGAATGATACATCGTGGCACATGTGTGACCGTACAACGACTGCGCCCAAAAACGGCGGACCATACAGTGCAAATATTGTGCACGCAGCTACGTGTCGTCTCCCTATGAGAGCTGGATTGCAGTGTGGTACGCCATAGAGACGTGTGGGAGGAACGGACGCCGTGGATGGCGATCAGCATGAGCTGTCTGTTGATGTATTCGGACCTAGTCGTCTCTCCTCACACACCGTGATGGCATGGTGCACCGCGTTCCATATCTGCGACATGCTACAGAGGCCGGTTGACAGTCGTTCGAGCAATGGACATCGCATACGTACGGGGGCCACCTTCCACGTATTGTCTAGGCGTGCACATTTTGTTGCGTGTATGTGGGCAGACGTAGTGTGGCGTGACACCTGACACAGGCATGCAATAATCGTGGAAGTTGCAAATGGCGATGGACGCCTGCGTTTTCTGGTGAAGTTACGCAAATGAACAAATGGTAACCTGTTGTGGTGCGGTTGTTCTCGCTAGGGGTGAATCGGTGATGGCGACGATAGGTTGAGGTACTAACCGGTTGTTCCAGCGATACCCACCATGCCGACGAAACTGAACGGCATCTGGGTGTGAAGCGATACGCGGCGGTGGCTGGGTGGGACCGTCCCCGGCCGGTGAGGGGGCGCCTCCCGGCGTGCTGGCCGCGCGGTGCGTGGGCGCACGCGCTACAGCCGGCTGGTGGGGGCGGCCAGTGGCAGGCGCGCCGGCCGACGGACGCGGCAGGCGTCGCAGCTGCGCGCCGGCGCACCCTGCGCGCGGCGCCGTGCGGCCAAAGTAGGTCCTCGCGGGCCCGGTGCGAAGCGCGGTGGACATCTTCAGTGTGCTGGTCCGATTGAGGACTGTGTGCGTTGAGGATGCGCTGCCGCCCGGCGCTCGGCGCCGCGACGCCGTCTGCTGCTCGGTCGCCCCAGCGGTTCTCGCTGGTGGTTTGTATCGCAGCTGTGCGGATGTGTTGGCGCGTGCGCTGTGCTGGGAGAGTTCGCTTCGGCACCCAAGTGGGGCTTTTGTCCTTCTGTGGCGCTGGCGTTGGAGCTGCCGGTCACCGTAGGTGGCGCGTGTTGTCTCCCGCCGGCAATGCCACGACAGCACGCTCCCGGGCCTCTGTCGGCAGCGGCAAGCTCAGTTGGGAGCACGGGTGGTCGCACCGAAAGCGTCTACTCGCCTAACTCCGGGCGATTGCGCCTCTCTCGAACCCGACCAAGTACTTGGGACGGCGCTGCGCGCCGCCGGGACCTGAGAGGGTTTCGAGGTGTATTGTGCAGGGGAGCTCAGCCTCCTCCTGTTTGCAGAATGATTGAGCGGACGCTTGCGTGTTCGCGCGGGCCCCCGGGACACACTCCCGGGCGGCCGGCTGCTCAGCTCTAGTTGACGCAGCTCCCTGGTTG
Source organism: Schistocerca piceifrons (assembly GCF_021461385.2). NCBI lineage: Eukaryota > Metazoa > Arthropoda > Insecta > Orthoptera > Acrididae > Schistocerca > Schistocerca piceifrons. The sequence continues at coordinate 51,655 of NW_025727124.1, read as the reverse complement.
ATCCTGCCAGTAGTCATATGCTTGTCTCAAAGATTAAGCCATGCATGTCTCAGTACAAGCCGCATTAAGGTGAAACCGCGAATGGCTCATTAAATCAGTTATGGTTCCTTAGATCGTACCCACGTTACTTGGATAACTGTGGTAATTCTAGAGCTAATACATGCAAACAGAGTCCCGACCAGAGATGGAAGGGACGCTTTTATTAGATCAAAACCAATCGGTCGGCTCGTCCGGTCCGTTTGCCTTGGTGACTCTGAATAACTTTGGGCTGATCGCACGGTCCTCGTACCGGCGACGCATCTTTCAAATGTCTGCCTTATCAACTGTCGATGGTAGGTTCTGCGCCTACCATGGTTGTAACGGGTAACGGGGAATCAGGGTTCGATTCCGGAGAGGGAGCCTGAGAAACGGCTACCACATCCAAGGAAGGCAGCAGGCGCGCAAATTACCCACTCCCGGCACGGGGAGGTAGTGACGAAAAATAACGATACGGGACTCATCCGAGGCCCCGTAATCGGAATGAGTACACTTTAAATCCTTTAACGAGTATCTATTGGAGGGCAAGTCTGGTGCCAGCAGCCGCGGTAATTCCAGCTCCAATAGCGTATATTAAAGTTGTTGCGGTTAAAAAGCTCGTAGTTGGATTTGTGTCCCACGCTGTTGGTTCACCGCCCGTCGGTGTTTAACTGGCATGTATCGTGGGACGTCCTGCCGGTGGGGCGAGCCGAAGGCGTGCGACCGCCCCGTGCGTGCTCGTGCGTCCCGAGGCGGACCCCGTTGAAATCCTACCAGGGTGCTCTTTATTGAGTGTCTCGGTGGGCCGGCACGTTTACTTTGAACAAATTAGAGTGCTTAAAGCAGGCAAGCCCGCCTGAATACTGTGTGCATGGAATAATGGAATAGGACCTCGGTTCTATTTTGTTGGTTTTCGGAACCCGAGGTAATGATTAATAGGGACAGGCGGGGGCATTCGTATTGCGACGTTAGAGGTGAAATTCTTGGATCGTCGCAAGACGAACAGAAGCGAAAGCATTTGCCAAGTATGTTTTCATTAATCAAGAACGAAAGTTAGAGGTTCGAAGGCGATCAGATACCGCCCTAGTTCTAACCATAAACGATGCCAGCCAGCGATCCGCCGCAGTTCCTCCGATGACTCGGCGGGCAGCCTCCGGGAAACCAAAGCTTTTGGGTTCCGGGGGAAGTATGGTTGCAAAGCTGAAACTTAAAGGAATTGACGGAAGGGCACCACCAGGAGTGGAGCCTGCGGCTTAATTTGACTCAACACGGGAAACCTCACCAGGCCCGGACACCGGAAGGATTGACAGATTGATAGCTCTTTCTTGATTCGGTGGGTGGTGGTGCATGGCCGTTCTTAGTTGGTGGAGCGATTTGTCTGGTTAATTCCGATAACGAACGAGACTCTAGCCTGCTAACTAGTCGCGTGACATCCTTCGTGCTGTCAGCGATTACTTTTCTTCTTAGAGGGACAGGCGGCTTCTAGCCGCACGAGATTGAGCAATAACAGGTCTGTGATGCCCTTAGATGTTCTGGGCCGCACGCGCGCTACACTGAAGGAATCAGCGTGTCTTCCTAGGCCGAAAGGTCGGGGTAACCCGCTGAACCTCCTTCGTGCTAGGGATTGGGGCTTGCAATTG
>NW_025727124.1:40000-42500 GCF_021461385.2 Schistocerca piceifrons | reverse complement strand
TGTTGTGCCTTAACCTAACCCATGTTGTGCCTTAACCTAACCCATGTTGTGCCTTAACCTAACCCATGTTGTGCCTTAACCTAACCCATGTTGTGCCTTAACCTAACCCATGTTGTGCCTTAACCTAACCCATGTTGTGCCTTAACCTAACCCATGTTGTGCCTTAACCTAACCCATGTTGTGCCTTAACCTAACCCATGTTGTGCCTTAACCTAACCCATGTTGTGCCTTAACCTAACCTATGTTGTGCCTTAACCTAACCTATGTTGTGCCTTAACCTAACCCATGTTGTGCCTTAACCTAACCCATGTTGTGCCTTAACCTAACCCATGTTGTGCCTTAACCTAACCCATGTTGTGCCTTAACCTAACCCATGTTGTGCCTTAACCTAACCCATGTTGTGCCTTAACCTAACCCATGTTGTGCCTTAACCTAACCCATGTTGTGCCTTAACCTAACCCATGTTGTGCCTTAACCTAACCCATGTTGTGCCTTAACCTAACCCATGTTGTGCCTTAACCTAACCCATGTTGTGCCTTAACCTAACCCATGTTGTGCCTTAACCTAACCCATGTCGTGCCTTAACCTAACCCATGTCGTGCCTTAACCTAACCCACGTCGTGCCTTAACCTAACCCACGTTGTCGCCTAACGTAACCCACGTTGTCGCCTAAACCTGCTCTGTAATTGTTATACGACTCGTTCAATTAGTGTAGTGTTGCCCACCCGCAACCCTCGCAATATAGTTCGCTACTCGCACTCCCCGCTCCCCTGTGTATCGCTTCATGTTAAACACCTTGCAAGTCTTGCTCACTTTCCACATGCTCCTGCTGTACACTGTAATGTGGATGGCAGCAGGACGTACATGCCGCCCCTCCCCACGTCCCCACCTTGCCCCCTGCCTTCGCAAGCTGGTTGGTGAGAACTTTGCATGTTCAATGCCCTCCGCATGCGACGTACTCAGGCTACGTTGTGGTGCGGCCTGTGTCAACTGTCCGCTAATGTCGTACGCGTAAACCACAATCTGTACTGCACATTCGTCCTTATGTACTGAATGATACATCGTGGCACATGTGTGACCGTACAACGACTGCGCCCAAAAACGGCGGACCATACAGTGCAAATATTGTGCACGCAGCTACGTGTCGTCTCCCTATGAGAGCTGGATTGCAGTGTGGTACGCCATAGAGACGTGTGGGAGGAACGGACGCCGTGGATGGCGATCAGCATGAGCTGTCTGTTGATGTATTCGGACCTAGTCGTCTCTCCTCACACACCGTGATGGCATGGTGCACCGCGTTCCATATCTGCGACATGCTACAGAGGCCGGTTGACAGTCGTTCGAGCAATGGACATCGCATACGTACGGGGGCCACCTTCCACGTATTGTCTAGGCGTGCACATTTTGTTGCGTGTATGTGGGCAGACGTAGTGTGGCGTGACACCTGACACAGGCATGCAATAATCGTGGAAGTTGCAAATGGCGATGGACGCCTGCGTTTTCTGGTGAAGTTACGCAAATGAACAAATGGTAACCTGTTGTGGTGCGGTTGTTCTCGCTAGGGGTGAATCGGTGATGGCGACGATAGGTTGAGGTACTAACCGGTTGTTCCAGCGATACCCACCATGCCGACGAAACTGAACGGCATCTGGGTGTGAAGCGATACGCGGCGGTGGCTGGGTGGGACCGTCCCCGGCCGGTGAGGGGGCGCCTCCCGGCGTGCTGGCCGCGCGGTGCGTGGGCGCACGCGCTACAGCCGGCTGGTGGGGGCGGCCAGTGGCAGGCGCGCCGGCCGACGGACGCGGCAGGCGTCGCAGCTGCGCGCCGGCGCACCCTGCGCGCGGCGCCGTGCGGCCAAAGTAGGTCCTCGCGGGCCCGGTGCGAAGCGCGGTGGACATCTTCAGTGTGCTGGTCCGATTGAGGACTGTGTGCGTTGAGGATGCGCTGCCGCCCGGCGCTCGGCGCCGCGACGCCGTCTGCTGCTCGGTCGCCCCAGCGGTTCTCGCTGGTGGTTTGTATCGCAGCTGTGCGGATGTGTTGGCGCGTGCGCTGTGCTGGGAGAGTTCGCTTCGGCACCCAAGTGGGGCTTTTGTCCTTCTGTGGCGCTGGCGTTGGAGCTGCCGGTCACCGTAGGTGGCGCGTGTTGTCTCCCGCCGGCAATGCCACGACAGCACGCTCCCGGGCCTCTGTCGGCAGCGGCAAGCTCAGTTGGGAGCACGGGTGGTCGCACCGAAAGCGTCTACTCGCCTAACTCCGGGCGATTGCGCCTCTCTCGAACCCGACCAAGTACTTGGGACGGCGCTGCGCGCCGCCGGGACCTGAGAGGGTTTCGAGGTGTATTGTGCAGGGGAGCTCAGCCTCCTCCTGTTTGCAGAATGATTGAGCGGACGCTTGCGTGTTCGCGCGGGCCCCCGGGACACACTCCCGGGCGGCCGGCTGCTCAGCTCTAGTTGACGCAGCTCCCTGGTTGATCCTGCCAGTAGTCATATGCTTGTCTCAA
>NW_025727124.1:27500-32500 GCF_021461385.2 Schistocerca piceifrons | reverse complement strand
ACACCACATGCAATACCGCCATCTATGCGCATCTGACAACACTACGTCCGCACCACAAAACATACCGCCATCTGTAGGTCTCCCGCAACATGACCTCCTCCAACGACGATACCGCCATCTATGCGACGCCAAGCCGATTAAGACAGCGATGGCGCCACAGTGCCCGCCTTTCGACGCCACCCACAAAGCCTGCAGCCTCTGTCGACCATAGCACCCAATCTCCAGTGGCTCTGCCGCACGAAGCCGTGGACCGGCAATGACTCCACCCGCACCCGTTCGTGCACCACCCCAACCGCCAAACGCGCACCTCCAGCGGATGAACGGCGGACGTTTCCCGCACTCGTAAAGTGCAATCCACCCCTATAACGTGCGTTTCATGAAGAGTTATTGCCAATATGCGACATTCCCGCTGTCCCTATACATGAGCCGCGACCTGTACCACTTACGAGCGAGAGACGCGATCGCGTTGCTCACTGTACGGCGTCCGATACCGAGCCATCAGCATGTCGGTCCCCATGCGCGTTGCACTCGCACTCGCAGTCGCAAAAACGTGGGGCAAATATATTACGCGGAAGAGTTATAACAGACCGAGCCCCACTGCATGAGGGGAGTCTTTGTCACTAATGTACACAGATGGAACATTTTGGACTGGAACCAGATTACCCGTACACACGGCGCTGATTAGTAATCAATGCAGAGCCATCAAACTACAGAATATATATACAACTGTCCGTATACATGCTGAAAGAGTCTGCCCACAATGGGAACCACACGTCAGCCAGCCACTCTGATCACGCACCACTCTCTGCTTCTAACGGGCGCACATACAATATGTAAGCACCAGCATGGAACAACATCCAGTGCATCCTCTCCGCCACATTACACAATCCACACTATCACAACCAGACCAGGAGGTCCATGCGGAAAATACAATATCCCACCCTTTCGACATCCACCATTGCGCAGATCAGGCACCAACACCCACACATGTCCTATACAACGGTGCACCCAACATCACAATAGTACCTCCTGTCACAGCGCACAAACAATGACATGAGTCAAAGACACAGGTCTGACACAAGCATAGAATTGGAGCGCCGCCTCTAATAAGCCAAAGGTGCATCCTGACGTGACAAATCTGATCATGTCACAAGCATTCACTTACTATAATCACTATCAACGAACCTGCCGCCCCCGCCCCCCCCTACACCTTTCCTTACAACAACGTGTAACCTAACCTAACCTAACCTATGTTGTACCTTAACCTAACCTATGTTGTACCTTAACCTAACCTATGTTGTACCTTAACCTAACCTATGTTGTACCTTAACCTAACCTATGTTGTACCTTAACCTAACCTATGTTGTGCCTTAACCTAACCTATGTTGTGCCTTAACCTAACCTATGTTGTGCCTTAACCTAACCTATGTTGTGCCTTAACCTAACCTATGTTGTGCCTTAACCTAACCTATGTTGTGCCTTAACCTAACCTATGTTGTGCCTTAACCTAACCTATGTTGTGCCTTAACCTAACCTATGTTGTGCCTTAACCTAACCTATGTTGTGCCTTAACCTAACCCATGTTGTGCCTTAACCTAACCCATGTTGTGCCTTAACCTAACCCATGTTGTGCCTTAACCTAACCCATGTTGTGCCTTAACCTAACCCATGTTGTGCCTTAACCTAACCCATGTTGTGCCTTAACCTAACCCATGTTGTGCCTTAACCTAACCCATGTTGTGCCTTAACCTAACCCATGTTGTGCCTTAACCTAACCCATGTTGTGCCTTAACCTAACCCATGTTGTGCCTTAACCTAACCTATGTTGTGCCTTAACCTAACCTATGTTGTGCCTTAACCTAACCTATGTTGTGCCTTAACCTAACCCATGTTGTGCCTTAACCTAACCCATGTTGTGCCTTAACCTAACCCATGTTGTGCCTTAACCTAACCCATGTTGTGCCTTAACCTAACCCATGTTGTGCCTTAACCTAACCCATGTTGTGCCTTAACCTAACCCATGTTGTGCCTTAACCTAACCCATGTTGTGCCTTAACCTAACCCATGTTGTGCCTTAACCTAACCCATGTTGTGCCTTAACCTAACCCATGTTGTGCCTTAACCTAACCCATGTTGTGCCTTAACCTAACCCATGTTGTGCCTTAACCTAACCCATGTCGTGCCTTAACCTAACCCACGTCGTGCCTTAACCTAACCCACGTTGTCGCCTAACGTAACCCACGTTGTCGCCTAAACCTGCTCTGTAATTGTTATACGACTCGTTCAATTAGTGTAGTGTTGCCCACCCGCAACCCTCGCAATATAGTTCGCTACTCGCACTCCCCGCTCCCCTGTGTATCGCTTCATGTTAAACACCTTGCAAGTCTTGCTCACTTTCCACATGCTCCTGCTGTACACTGTAATGTGGATGGCAGCAGGACGTACATGCCGCCCCTCCCCACGTCCCCACCTTGCCCCCTGCCTTCGCAAGCTGGTTGGTGAGAACTTTGCATGTTCAATGCCCTCCGCATGCGACGTACTCAGGCTACGTTGTGGTGCGGCCTGTGTCAACTGTCCGCTAATGTCGTACGCGTAAACCACAATCTGTACTGCACATTCGTCCTTATGTACTGAATGATACATCGTGGCACATGTGTGACCGTACAACGACTGCGCCCAAAAACGGCGGACCATACAGTGCAAATATTGTGCACGCAGCTACGTGTCGTCTCCCTATGAGAGCTGGATTGCAGTGTGGTACGCCATAGAGACGTGTGGGAGGAACGGACGCCGTGGATGGCGATCAGCATGAGCTGTCTGTTGATGTATTCGGACCTAGTCGTCTCTCCTCACACACCGTGATGGCATGGTGCACCGCGTTCCATATCTGCGACATGCTACAGAGGCCGGTTGACAGTCGTTCGAGCAATGGACATCGCATACGTACGGGGGCCACCTTCCACGTATTGTCTAGGCGTGCACATTTTGTTGCGTGTATGTGGGCAGACGTAGTGTGGCGTGACACCTGACACAGGCATGCAATAATCGTGGAAGTTGCAAATGGCGATGGACGCCTGCGTTTTCTGGTGAAGTTACGCAAATGAACAAATGGTAACCTGTTGTGGTGCGGTTGTTCTCGCTAGGGGTGAATCGGTGATGGCGACGATAGGTTGAGGTACTAACCGGTTGTTCCAGCGATACCCACCATGCCGACGAAACTGAACGGCATCTGGGTGTGAAGCGATACGCGGCGGTGGCTGGGTGGGACCGTCCCCGGCCGGTGAGGGGGCGCCTCCCGGCGTGCTGGCCGCGCGGTGCGTGGGCGCACGCGCTACAGCCGGCTGGTGGGGGCGGCCAGTGGCAGGCGCGCCGGCCGACGGACGCGGCAGGCGTCGCAGCTGCGCGCCGGCGCACCCTGCGCGCGGCGCCGTGCGGCCAAAGTAGGTCCTCGCGGGCCCGGTGCGAAGCGCGGTGGACATCTTCAGTGTGCTGGTCCGATTGAGGACTGTGTGCGTTGAGGATGCGCTGCCGCCCGGCGCTCGGCGCCGCGACGCCGTCTGCTGCTCGGTCGCCCCAGCGGTTCTCGCTGGTGGTTTGTATCGCAGCTGTGCGGATGTGTTGGCGCGTGCGCTGTGCTGGGAGAGTTCGCTTCGGCACCCAAGTGGGGCTTTTGTCCTTCTGTGGCGCTGGCGTTGGAGCTGCCGGTCACCGTAGGTGGCGCGTGTTGTCTCCCGCCGGCAATGCCACGACAGCACGCTCCCGGGCCTCTGTCGGCAGCGGCAAGCTCAGTTGGGAGCACGGGTGGTCGCACCGAAAGCGTCTACTCGCCTAACTCCGGGCGATTGCGCCTCTCTCGAACCCGACCAAGTACTTGGGACGGCGCTGCGCGCCGCCGGGACCTGAGAGGGTTTCGAGGTGTATTGTGCAGGGGAGCTCAGCCTCCTCCTGTTTGCAGAATGATTGAGCGGACGCTTGCGTGTTCGCGCGGGCCCCCGGGACACACTCCCGGGCGGCCGGCTGCTCAGCTCTAGTTGACGCAGCTCCCTGGTTGATCCTGCCAGTAGTCATATGCTTGTCTCAAAGATTAAGCCATGCATGTCTCAGTACAAGCCGCATTAAGGTGAAACCGCGAATGGCTCATTAAATCAGTTATGGTTCCTTAGATCGTACCCACGTTACTTGGATAACTGTGGTAATTCTAGAGCTAATACATGCAAACAGAGTCCCGACCAGAGATGGAAGGGACGCTTTTATTAGATCAAAACCAATCGGTCGGCTCGTCCGGTCCGTTTGCCTTGGTGACTCTGAATAACTTTGGGCTGATCGCACGGTCCTCGTACCGGCGACGCATCTTTCAAATGTCTGCCTTATCAACTGTCGATGGTAGGTTCTGCGCCTACCATGGTTGTAACGGGTAACGGGGAATCAGGGTTCGATTCCGGAGAGGGAGCCTGAGAAACGGCTACCACATCCAAGGAAGGCAGCAGGCGCGCAAATTACCCACTCCCGGCACGGGGAGGTAGTGACGAAAAATAACGATACGGGACTCATCCGAGGCCCCGTAATCGGAATGAGTACACTTTAAATCCTTTAACGAGTATCTATTGGAGGGCAAGTCTGGTGCCAGCAGCCGCGGTAATTCCAGCTCCAATAGCGTATATTAAAGTTGTTGCGGTTAAAAAGCTCGTAGTTGGATTTGTGTCCCACGCTGTTGGTTCACCGCCCGTCGGTGTTTAACTGGCATGTATCGTGGGACGTCCTGCCGGTGGGGCGAGCCGAAGGCGTGCGACCGCCCCGTGCGTGCTCGTGCGTCCCGAGGCGGACCCCGTTGAAATCCTACCAGGGTGCTCTTTATTGAGTGTCTCGGTGGGCCGGCACGTTTACTTTGAACAAATTAGAGTGCTTAAAGCAGGCAAGCCCGCCTGAATACTGTGTGCATGGAATAATGGAATAGGACCTCGGTTCTATTTTGTTGGTTTTCGGAACCCGAGGTAATGATT
>NW_025727124.1:20000-25000 GCF_021461385.2 Schistocerca piceifrons | reverse complement strand
GGGATGCTCTCGGGCGGAATAATCGCTCCCGTCAGCGGCGCTTCAGCTTTGGACAATTTCACGACCCGTCTTGAAACACGGACCAAGGAGTCTAACATGTGCGCGAGTCATTGGGCTGTACGAAACCTAAAGGCGTAATGAAAGTGAAGGTCTCGCCTTGCGCGGGCCGAGGGAGGATGGGGCTTCCCCGCCCTTCACGGGGCGGCGGCCTCCGCACTCCCGGGGCGTCTCGTCCTCATTGCGAGGTGAGGCGCACCTAGAGCGTACACGTTGGGACCCGAAAGATGGTGAACTATGCCTGGCCAGGACGAAGTCAGGGGAAACCCTGATGGAGGTCCGTAGCGATTCTGACGTGCAAATCGATCGTCGGAGCTGGGTATAGGGGCGAAAGACTAATCGAACCATCTAGTAGCTGGTTCCCTCCGAAGTTTCCCTCAGGATAGCTGGTGCTCGTACGAGTCTCATCCGGTAAAGCGAATGATTAGAGGCCTTGGGGCCGAAACGACCTCAACCTATTCTCAAACTTTAAATGGGTGAGATCTCCGGCTTGCTTGATATGCTGAAGCCGCGAGCAAACGACTCGGATCGGAGTGCCAAGTGGGCCACTTTTGGTAAGCAGAACTGGCGCTGTGGGATGAACCAAACGCCGAGTTAAGGCGCCCGAATCGACGCTCATGGGAAACCATGAAAGGCGTTGGTTGCTTAAGACAGCAGGACGGTGGCCATGGAAGTCGGAATCCGCTAAGGAGTGTGTAACAACTCACCTGCCGAAGCAACTAGCCCTGAAAATGGATGGCGCTGAAGCGTCGTGCCTATACTCGGCCGTCAGTCTGGCAGTCATGGCCGGTCCTTGCGGCCGGCCGCGAAGCCCTGACGAGTAGGAGGGTCGCGGCGGTGGGCGCAGAAGGGTCTGGGCGTGAGCCTGCCTGGAGCCGCCGTCGGTGCAGATCTTGGTGGTAGTAGCAAATACTCCAGCGAGGCCCTGGAGGGCTGACGCGGAGAAGGGTTTCGTGTGAACAGCCGTTGCACACGAGTCAGTCGATCCTAAGCCCTAGGAGAAATCCGATGTTGATGGGGGCCGTCATAGCATGATGCGCTTTGTGCTGGCCCCCGTTGGGCGAAAGGGAATCCGGTTCCTATTCCGGAACCCGGCAGCGGAACCGATACAAGTCGGGCCCCTCTTTTAGAGATGCTCGTCGGGGTAACCCAAAAGGACCCGGAGACGCCGTCGGGAGATCGGGGAAGAGTTTTCTTTTCTGCATGAGCGTTCGAGTTCCCTGGAATCCTCTAGCAGGGAGATAGGGTTTGGAACGCGAAGAGCACCGCAGTTGCGGCGGTGTCCCGATCTTCCCCTCGGACCTTGAAAATCCGGGAGAGGGCCACGTGGAGGTGTCGCGCCGGTTCGTACCCATATCCGCAGCAGGTCTCCAAGGTGAAGAGCCTCTAGTCGATAGAATAATGTAGGTAAGGGAAGTCGGCAAATTGGATCCGTAACTTCGGGATAAGGATTGGCTCTGAGGATCGGGGCGTGTCGGGCTTGGTCGGGAAGTGGGTCAGCGCTAACGTGCCGGGCCTGGGCGAGGTGAGTGCCGTAGGGGTGCCGGTAAGTGCGGGCGTTTAGCGCGGGCGTGGTCTGCTCTCGCCGTTGGTCGGCCTCGTGCTGGTCGGCGGTGCAGGATGCGCGCGCCTGCGCGGCGTTCGCGCCCCGGTGCTTCAACCTGCGTGCAGGATCCGAGCTCGGTCCCGTGCCTTGGCCTCCCACGGATCTTCCTTGCTGCGAGGCCGCGTCCGCCTTAGCGTGCTCCTCCGGGGGCGCGCGGGTGCGCGGATTCTCTTCGGCCGCCATTCAACGATCAACTCAGAACTGGCACGGACTGGGGGAATCCGACTGTCTAATTAAAACAAAGCATTGCGATGGCCCTAGCGGGTGTTGACGCAATGTGATTTCTGCCCAGTGCTCTGAATGTCAACGTGAAGAAATTCAAGCAAGCGCGGGTAAACGGCGGGAGTAACTATGACTCTCTTAAGGCATAGTTACTGGGCAAGTGAAGCGCAATACATGGGCCATGCCCTCTTAGCCTCTCCTTGCCTGCGGCTTCCCCCCTTCCCGTGGGCCCGCCGATACGCCAGTCCTTGATAGGACTGGTAAGCAGAGTGGAAGTCCGCACTTGGGGCTTTGGGGGGTTACCAGCCCTCCATCGCAAAACCCTTAATGTTGGGACAACAAGAGAAGAAAACACGGGTACCGGGCCTTCCGCTGAAGGACCCGGCCCAACAGTCCCGACTGCTAGCCTGCCAACCCGCCCTGAAGTAGAGCAGGCCGTGGAGCCATGGTTCCACTGCAGCATTTGCAGCCGTGCCTTCCGCAGCAAGATCGGGCTCGGACAACACCGCCGCCGCGCCCATCCGGAAGCGGCAAATGCGGAAATTACAACCGATAGGAAGAGAGCTCGGTGGGCGGAAGAAGAAATGCGGGAGCTCGCCCTGGCGGAGGCTAGGCTTCTCTGTGCCAGTGACTCCAAAGTCCTCTTTGCAAACCAGGAGCTTCTACCCCTGTTTCCGCACCGTACCCTGGATGCCATCAAGTGCAGGAGGAGGACGGTGGCACACAGGACGATGGTGCGGGAATACGTACAGGAGCTGAGGCGGGAACAACAGACGCAGCATGGTCTGCGCCATTCACCCGTCCCGGAGTCGCTGCCGGAGGGGCCACCCTCTCCGCCGGAGCTTGAGCGCCCGCCACAAACATCTATAGTCGACGAAGCTATATGGAGGCACCTCGCCGGCCTGCCGCGGTCGGCCGCGCGCTTCTCGGCCCTGGACGACCTTGCGTGTTTGGGGCCGGGTACGCCGTTGGCAGTGGTCGCGGCTGGGCTGCCTGAGGCCCTCCGTGCTGTCGGCTCTGAGGAAGCAGGAGCAAGGAAGAGGAAGACGTTGCGCCCGCCATCCAAGCAGCGGTCTGGTGGTGGCCCTCCGCTCTCCAAGCGGAAGCGCCGCCGGTGGGAATATGCCAGATGTCAGGATGCCTTCAGGAAGAATCGCGCGCGCTGCGTGCGTGGCCTCCTGGATGGCACCCTGCTCCAGCCGCCGTCGACCATCCCGGGGCTGGTGGACTTCTGGCGCAGCCTCTTCACGACAGAGCCACCTTCCAACGCTGGCTCCATTCCCGACCGGCTTCTCCCGCGCTCGGAGTCTGTTGACTTCGAGCGCCTATGGAGGCCGATCACTGCAGAAGAGGTTGCGGCCGCCTTGCCGCCCAGAGGCTCCGTTGCCGGCCCTGACGGCCTCTCGCCGGTGCAGCTGCGCCGCCTTCCAGCGGAGGTCACCACCAAACTCCTAAACCTTTTCCTGCTTACCCGCAAGCTCCCCCCTTCCCTCCTCCGAGCCAGGACCTCTTTGCTGCCTAAGACAGCCGCCCCAGCATCCCCCGCTGACTTTCGGCCCATCACCGTCTGCTCGGTGCTAGCCCGAACCTTCCATAAGGTTCTGGCGACTCGCCTGATGCAGATGTGTGCTGTGGACGAACGTCAGCGGGCTTTCATCCCAAGGGATGGGATGCTGGAGAACACTTTCCTCCTCGACCGGATACTCGTCGGCGCCGTCCGCCGCTGTCGTTCTGTGTTCATGGCATCTCTCGATGTGTCCAAGGCGTTCGATTCGTTGGACCATGCGGCTTTGCGTCCTGTGCTTAAAGCCCATGGTCTGCCGGACGAATTCATTGACTACGTCGAGGGCTGCTATGCGGACAGCACGACGGTAATTGCGGGGGGTGGCGACGAGTCCCCGGCCGTGCGGCCAGCAAGAGGCGTTCGGCAAGGAGATCCTCTGTCCCCTCTCCTGTTCAATTTCGCTGTTGATTATGTTCTAGATCAGCTGCCCTCACACGTAGGTGTCAAGGTGTTGGGCCGCCAGACGAACGCGGCGGCCTTCGCGGATGACATCCTGCTCTTCGCCTCCACGAGGGGGGGCCTGCAGTCCCTTATCAACGCAGCAGTAGCAGCCCTCGACCAGCTGGGGCTGCGTGTTAACCCGCGGAAGTGTCTCACCCTCGCACTCGTGGCGTCCGGCCGCGAGAAGAAAGTGAAAGTGGATGCGAGCGTCACCTTCACGGCCGGCGAAACCACCATGCCGGCGTTGGGAGTGGGTGAGACCTTCCGCTACCTGGGACTGCAGTTCTCCTCCTCTGGGCGGTGTCTCTTCCATCCGAGGCACCACATCGAGGAGCAGCTGTCGATCATCACGCGGGCGCCGCTGAAGCCGCAGCAGCGGCTCTTTGCACTTCGTGAGGTCCTTCTCCCGGGCCTGTATCATGGCCTAGCACTGAGTCGCACCCGCATCGGTGCGCTCAAGGCCATGGACAATTGTGTTCGAGCCGCCGTGAGGAGATGGTTCCGCCTCCCAGCCGACACCCCCTTGGGCTACTTTCACGCTCCAATTGCCCATGGGGGCCTTGGGATTCCATCAGCCCGCTGGATAGGGCCAACCCTGAGGCGGGGCAGGCTCCTCACCCTGTTGCAGCTCGAGACCACCACCGCCGACGCAGACCTGGGGGAGGCACGACACGAAGTGGCGGCGCTTGAACGACACCTCACGTGGGAGGGCCATCTGCTGCCAACGGCTGCAAAAGTTGGTGAGATGTGGGCGGCGCGCCTGCATATTTCCTTCGACGGGGCAGCTCTCTCGTCGTCAGCCAGGACATCAGGCCAACATAGCTGGGTCGAGGACACCAGTCGCTTCCTGTCTGGCCGTGACTACGTCGCGTGCATCCGCACGCGCATTAACGCTATACCATCAAAGGCGCGCAGGAGTCGCGGCCGAGACAGGGAGAAGATGTGTCGCGCAAGATGCAACGCCGTCGAGACCGCGAACCACGTCGTCCAGGGCTGCGGGCTGACCAGCCGAGCCCGGGTGCGACGACACGACGCGGTTGTGAAATACGTCGCGCGCGGGCTGGCTCAACGAGGGTTCGACGTGTCTGTCGAGCCACACCTTCGAACACC
>NW_025727124.1:12500-15000 GCF_021461385.2 Schistocerca piceifrons | reverse complement strand
CTCCCCTGTGTATCGCTTCATGTTAAACACCTTGCAAGTCTTGCTCACTTTCCACATGCTCCTGCTGTACACTGTAATGTGGATGGCAGCAGGACGTACATGCCGCCCCTCCCCACGTCCCCACCTTGCCCCCTGCCTTCGCAAGCTGGTTGGTGAGAACTTTGCATGTTCAATGCCCTCCGCATGCGACGTACTCAGGCTACGTTGTGGTGCGGCCTGTGTCAACTGTCCGCTAATGTCGTACGCGTAAACCACAATCTGTACTGCACATTCGTCCTTATGTACTGAATGATACATCGTGGCACATGTGTGACCGTACAACGACTGCGCCCAAAAACGGCGGACCATACAGTGCAAATATTGTGCACGCAGCTACGTGTCGTCTCCCTATGAGAGCTGGATTGCAGTGTGGTACGCCATAGAGACGTGTGGGAGGAACGGACGCCGTGGATGGCGATCAGCATGAGCTGTCTGTTGATGTATTCGGACCTAGTCGTCTCTCCTCACACACCGTGATGGCATGGTGCACCGCGTTCCATATCTGCGACATGCTACAGAGGCCGGTTGACAGTCGTTCGAGCAATGGACATCGCATACGTACGGGGGCCACCTTCCACGTATTGTCTAGGCGTGCACATTTTGTTGCGTGTATGTGGGCAGACGTAGTGTGGCGTGACACCTGACACAGGCATGCAATAATCGTGGAAGTTGCAAATGGCGATGGACGCCTGCGTTTTCTGGTGAAGTTACGCAAATGAACAAATGGTAACCTGTTGTGGTGCGGTTGTTCTCGCTAGGGGTGAATCGGTGATGGCGACGATAGGTTGAGGTACTAACCGGTTGTTCCAGCGATACCCACCATGCCGACGAAACTGAACGGCATCTGGGTGTGAAGCGATACGCGGCGGTGGCTGGGTGGGACCGTCCCCGGCCGGTGAGGGGGCGCCTCCCGGCGTGCTGGCCGCGCGGTGCGTGGGCGCACGCGCTACAGCCGGCTGGTGGGGGCGGCCAGTGGCAGGCGCGCCGGCCGACGGACGCGGCAGGCGTCGCAGCTGCGCGCCGGCGCACCCTGCGCGCGGCGCCGTGCGGCCAAAGTAGGTCCTCGCGGGCCCGGTGCGAAGCGCGGTGGACATCTTCAGTGTGCTGGTCCGATTGAGGACTGTGTGCGTTGAGGATGCGCTGCCGCCCGGCGCTCGGCGCCGCGACGCCGTCTGCTGCTCGGTCGCCCCAGCGGTTCTCGCTGGTGGTTTGTATCGCAGCTGTGCGGATGTGTTGGCGCGTGCGCTGTGCTGGGAGAGTTCGCTTCGGCACCCAAGTGGGGCTTTTGTCCTTCTGTGGCGCTGGCGTTGGAGCTGCCGGTCACCGTAGGTGGCGCGTGTTGTCTCCCGCCGGCAATGCCACGACAGCACGCTCCCGGGCCTCTGTCGGCAGCGGCAAGCTCAGTTGGGAGCACGGGTGGTCGCACCGAAAGCGTCTACTCGCCTAACTCCGGGCGATTGCGCCTCTCTCGAACCCGACCAAGTACTTGGGACGGCGCTGCGCGCCGCCGGGACCTGAGAGGGTTTCGAGGTGTATTGTGCAGGGGAGCTCAGCCTCCTCCTGTTTGCAGAATGATTGAGCGGACGCTTGCGTGTTCGCGCGGGCCCCCGGGACACACTCCCGGGCGGCCGGCTGCTCAGCTCTAGTTGACGCAGCTCCCTGGTTGATCCTGCCAGTAGTCATATGCTTGTCTCAAAGATTAAGCCATGCATGTCTCAGTACAAGCCGCATTAAGGTGAAACCGCGAATGGCTCATTAAATCAGTTATGGTTCCTTAGATCGTACCCACGTTACTTGGATAACTGTGGTAATTCTAGAGCTAATACATGCAAACAGAGTCCCGACCAGAGATGGAAGGGACGCTTTTATTAGATCAAAACCAATCGGTCGGCTCGTCCGGTCCGTTTGCCTTGGTGACTCTGAATAACTTTGGGCTGATCGCACGGTCCTCGTACCGGCGACGCATCTTTCAAATGTCTGCCTTATCAACTGTCGATGGTAGGTTCTGCGCCTACCATGGTTGTAACGGGTAACGGGGAATCAGGGTTCGATTCCGGAGAGGGAGCCTGAGAAACGGCTACCACATCCAAGGAAGGCAGCAGGCGCGCAAATTACCCACTCCCGGCACGGGGAGGTAGTGACGAAAAATTACGATACGGGACTCATCCGAGGCCCCGTAATCGGAATGAGTACACTTTAAATCCTTTAACGAGTATCTATTGGAGGGCAAGTCTGGTGCCAGCAGCCGCGGTAATTCCAGCTCCAATAGCGTATATTAAAGTTGTTGCGGTTAAAAAGCTCGTAGTTGGATTTGTGTCCCACGCTGTTGGTTCACCGCCCGTCGGTGTTTAACTGGCATGTATCGTGGGACGTCCTGCCGGTGGGGCGAGCCGAAGGCGTGCGACCGCCCCGTGCGTGCTCGTGCGTCCCGAGGCGGACCCCGTTGAAATCCTACCAGGGT
>NW_025727124.1:0-5000 GCF_021461385.2 Schistocerca piceifrons | reverse complement strand
GAACCACACGTCAGCCAGCCACTCTGATCACGCACCACTCTCTGCTTCTAACGGGCGCACATACAATATGTAAGCACCAGCATGGAACAACATCCAGTGCATCCTCTCCGCCACATTACACAATCCACACTATCACAACCAGACCAGGAGGTCCATGCGGAAAATACAATATCCCACCCTTTCGACATCCACCATTGCGCAGATCAGGCACCAACACCCACACATGTCCTATACAACGGTGCACCCAACATCACAATAGTACCTCCTGTCACAGCGCACAAACAATGACATGAGTCAAAGACACAGGTCTGACACAAGCATAGAATTGGAGCGCCGCCTCTAATAAGCCAAAGGTGCATCCTGACGTGACAAATCTGATCATGTCACAAGCATTCACTTACTATAATCACTATCAACGAACCTGCCGCCCCCGCCCCCCCCCTACACCTTTCCTTACAACAACGTGTAACCTAACCTAACCTAACCTATGTTGTACCTTAACCTAACCTATGTTGTACCTTAACCTAACCTATGTTGTACCTTAACCTAACCTATGTTGTACCTTAACCTAACCTATGTTGTGCCTTAACCTAACCTATGTTGTGCCTTAACCTAACCTATGTTGTGCCTTAACCTAACCTATGTTGTGCCTTAACCTAACCTATGTTGTGCCTTAACCTAACCTATGTTGTGCCTTAACCTAACCTATGTTGTGCCTTAACCTAACCTATGTTGTGCCTTAACCTAACCTATGTTGTGCCTTAACCTAACCTATGTTGTGCCTTAACCTAACCTATGTTGTGCCTTAACCTAACCCATGTTGTGCCTTAACCTAACCCATGTTGTGCCTTAACCTAACCCATGTTGTGCCTTAACCTAACCCATGTTGTGCCTTAACCTAACCCATGTTGTGCCTTAACCTAACCCATGTTGTGCCTTAACCTAACCCATGTTGTGCCTTAACCTAACCCATGTTGTGCCTTAACCTAACCCATGTTGTGCCTTAACCTAACCCATGTTGTGCCTTAACCTAACCTATGTTGTGCCTTAACCTAACCCATGTTGTGCCTTAACCTAACCCATGTTGTGCCTTAACCTAACCCATGTTGTGCCTTAACCTAACCCATGTTGTGCCTTAACCTAACCCATGTTGTGCCTTAACCTAACCCATGTTGTGCCTTAACCTAACCCATGTTGTGCCTTAACCTAACCCATGTTGTGCCTTAACCTAACCCATGTTGGTGCCTTAACCCATGTTGTGCCTTAACCTAACCCATGTTGTGCCTTAACCTAACCCATGTTGTGCCTTAACCTAACCCATGTTGTGCCTTAACCTAACCCATGTTGTGCCTTAACCTAACCCATGTTGTGCCTTAACCTAACCCATGTCGTGCCTTAACCTAACCCACGTCGTGCCTTAACCTAACCCACGTTGTCGCCTAACGTAACCCACGTTGTCGCCTAAACCTGCTCTGTAATTGTTATACGACTCGTTCAATTAGTGTAGTGTTGCCCACCCGCAACCCCTCGCAATATAGTTCGCTACTCGCACTCCCCGCTCCCCTGTGTATCGCTTCATGTTAAACACCTTGCAAGTCTTGCTCACTTTCCACATGCTCCTGCTGTACACTGTAATGTGGATGGCAGCAGGACGTACATGCCGCCCCTCCCCACGTCCCCCACCTTGCCCCCTGCCTTCGCAAGCTGGTTGGTGAGAACTTTGCATGTTCAATGCCCTCCGCATGCGACGTACTCAGGCTACGTTGTGGTGCGGCCTGTGTCAACTGTCCGCTAATGTCGTACGCGTAAACCACAATCTGTACTGCACATTCGTCCTTATGTACTGAATGATACATCGTGGCACATGTGTGACCGTACAACGACTGCGCCCAAAAACGGCGGACCATACAGTGCAAATATTGTGCACGCAGCTACGTGTCGTCTCCCTATGAGAGCTGGATTGCAGTGTGGTACGCCATAGAGACGTGTGGGAGGAACGGACGCCGTGGATGGCGATCAGCATGAGCTGTCTGTTGATGTATTCGGACCTAGTCGTCTCTCCTCACACACCGTGATGGCATGGTGCACCGCGTTCCATATCTGCGACATGCTACAGAGGCCGGTTGACAGTCGTTCGAGCAATGGACATCGCATACGTACGGGGGCCACCTTCCACGTATTGTCTAGGCGTGCACATTTTGTTGCGTGTATGTGGGCAGACGTAGTGTGGCGTGACACCTGACACAGGCATGCAATAATCGTGGAAGTTGCAAATGGCGATGGACGCCTGCGTTTTCTGGTGAAGTTACGCAAATGAACAAATGGTAACCTGTTGTGGTGCGGTTGTTCTCGCTAGGGGTGAATCGGTGATGGCGACGATAGGTTGAGGTACTAACCGGTTGTTCCAGCGATACCCACCATGCCGACGAAACTGAACGGCATCTGGGTGTGAAGCGATACGCGGCGGTGGCTGGGTGGGACCGTCCCCGGCCGGTGAGGGGGCGCCTCCCGGCGTGCTGGCCGCGCGGTGCGTGGGCGCACGCGCTACAGCCGGCTGGTGGGGGCGGCCAGTGGCAGGCGCGCCGGCCGACGGACGCGGCAGGCGTCGCAGCTGCGCGCCGGCGCACCCTGCGCGCGGCGCCGTGCGGCCAAAGTAGGTCCTCGCGGGCCCGGTGCGAAGCGCGGTGGACATCTTCAGTGTGTGCTGGTCCGATTGAGGACTGTGTGCGTTGAGGATGCGCTGCCGCCCGGCGCTCGGCGCCGCGACGCCGTCTGCTGCTCGGTCGCCCCAGCGGTTCTCGCTGTGGTTTGTATCGCAGCTGTGCGGATGTGTTGGCGCGTGCGCTGTGCTGGGAGAGTTCGCTTCGGCACCCAAGTGGGGCTTTTGTCCTTCTGTGGCGCTGGCGTTGGAGCTGCCGGTCACCGTAGGTGGCGCGTGTTGTCTCCCGCCGGCAATGCCACGACAGCACGCTCCCGGGCCTCTGTCGGCAGCGGCAAGCTCAGTTGGGAGCACGGGTGGTCGCACCGAAAGCGTCTACTCGCCTAACTCCGGGCGATTGCGCCTCTCTCGAACCCGACCAAGTACTTGGGACGGCGCTGCGCGCCGCCGGGACCTGAGAGGGTTTCGAGGTGTATTGTGCAGGGGAGCTCAGCCTCCTCCTGTTTGCAGAATGATTGAGCGGACGCTTGCGTGTTCGCGCGGGCCCCCGGGACACACTCCCGGGCGGCCGGCTGCTCAGCTCTAGTTGACGCAGCTCCCTGGTTGATCCTGCCAGTAGTCATATGCTTGTCTCAAAGATTAAGCCATGCATGTCTCAGTACAAGCCGCATTAAGGTGAAACCGCGAATGGCTCATTAAATCAGTTATGGTTCCTTAGATCGTACCCACGTTACTTGGATAACTGTGGTAATTCTAGAGCTAATACATGCAAACAGAGTCCCGACCAGAGATGGAAGGGACGCTTTTATTAGATCAAAACCAATCGGTCGGCTCGTCCGGTCCGTTTGCCTTGGTGACTCTGAATAACTTTGGGCTGATCGCACGGTCCTCGTACCGGCGACGCATCTTTCAAATGTCTGCCTTATCAACTGTCGATGGTAGGTTCTGCGCCTACCATGGTTGTAACGGGTAACGGGGAATCAGGGTTCGATTCCGGAGAGGGAGCCTGAGAAACGGCTACCACATCCAAGGAAGGCAGCAGGCGCGCAAATTACCCACTCCCGGCACGGGGAGGTAGTGACGAAAAATAACGATACGGGACTCATCCGAGGCCCGTAATCGGAATGAGTACACTTTAAATCCTTTAACGAGTATCTATTGGAGGGCAAGTCTGGTGCCAGCAGCCGCGGTAATTCCAGCTCCAATAGCGTATATTAAAGTTGTTGCGGTTAAAAAGCTCGTAGTTGGATTTGTGTCCCACGCTGTTGGTTCACCGCCCCGTCGGTGTTTAACTGGCATGTATCGTGGGACGTCCTGCCGGTGGGGCGAGCCGAAGGCGTGCGACCGCCCCGTGCGTGCTCGTGCGTCCCGAGGCGGACCCCGTTGAAATCCTACCAGGGTGCTCTTTATTGAGTGTCTCGGTGGGCCGGCACGTTTACTTTGAACAAATTAGAGTGCTTAAAGCAGGCAAGCCCGCCTGAATACTGTGTGCATGGAATAATGGAATAGGACCTCGGTTCTATTTTGTTGGTTTTCGGAACCCGAGGTAATGATTAATAGGGACAGGCGGGGGCATTCGTATTGCGACGTTAGAGGTGAAATTCTTGGATCGTCGCAAGACGAACAGAAGCGAAAGCATTTGCCAAGTATGTTTTCATTAATCAAGAACGAAAGTTAGAGGTTCGAAGGCGATCAGATACCGCCCTAGTTCTAACCATAAACGATGCCAGCCAGCGATCCGCCGCAGTTCCTCCGATGACTCGGCGGGCAGCCTCCGGGAAACCAAAGCTTTTGGGTTCCGGGGAAGTATGGTTGCAAAGCTGAAACTTAAAGGAATTGACGGAAGGGCACCACCAGGAGTGGAGCCTGCGGCTTAATTTGACTCAACACGGGAAACCTCACCAGGCCCGGACACCGGAAGGATTGACAGATTGATAGCTCTTTCTTGATTCGGTGGGTGGTGGTGCATGGCCGTTCTTAGTTGGTGGAGCGATTTGTCTGGTTAATTCCGATAACGAACGAGACTCTAGCCTGCTAACTAGTCGCGTGACATCCTTCGTGCTGTCAGCGATTACTTTTCTTCTTAGAGGGACAGGCGGCTTCTAGCCGCACGAGATTGAGCAATAACAGGTCTGTGATGCCCTTAGATGTTCTGGGCCGCACGCGCGCTACACTGAAGGAATCAGCGTGTCTTCCTAGGCCGAAAGGTCGGGGTAACCCGCTGAACCTCCTTCGTGCTAGGGATTGGGGCTTGCAATTGTTCCCCATGAACGAGGAATTCCCAGTAAGCGCGAGTCATAAGCTCGCGTTGATTACGTCCCTGCCCTTTGTACACACCGCC
>NW_025727123.1:25000-27500 GCF_021461385.2 Schistocerca piceifrons | reverse complement strand
CCTTAACCTAACCCATGTTGTGCCTTAACCTAACCCATGTTGTGCCTTAACCTAACCCATGTTGTGCCTTAACCTAACCCATGTTGTGCCTTAACCTAACCCATGTTGTGCCTTAACCTAACCCATGTTGTGCCTTAACCTAACCCATGTTGTGCCTTAACCTAACCCACGTTGTGCCTTAACCTAACCCACGTTGTGCCTTAACCTAACCCACGTTGTGCCTTAACCTAACCCATGTTGTGCCTTAACCTAACCCATGTTGTGCCTTAACCTAACCCATGTTGTGCCTTAACCTAACCCATGTTGTGCCTTAACCTAACCCATGTTGTGCCTTAACCTAACCCATGTTGTGCCTTAACCTAACCCATGTTGTGCCTTAACCTAACCCACGTTGTGCCTTAACCTAACCCACGTTGTGCCTTAACCTAACCCACGTTGTGCCTTAACCTAACCCACGTTGTGCCTTAACCTAACCCATGTTGTGCCTTAACCTAACCCATGTTGTGCCTTAACCTAACCCATGTTGTGCCTTAACCTAACCCATGTTGTGCCTTAACCTAACCCACGTTGTGCCTTAACCTAACCCACGTTGTGCCTTAACCTAACCCACGTTGTGCCTTAACCTAACCCACGTTGTGCCTTAACCTAACCCACGTTGTGCCTTAACCTAACCCACGTTGTGCCTTAACCTAACCCACGTTGTCCCCTAAAGTAACCCACGTTGTCCCCTAACGTAACCCACGTTGTCCCCTAACGTAACCCATGTTGTCGCCTAAACCTGCTCTGTAATTGTTATACGACTCGTTCAATTAGTGTAGTGTTGCCCACCCGCAACCCTCGCAATATAGTTCGCTACTCGCACTGCCCGCTCCCCTGTGTATCGCTTCATGTTAAACACCTTGCAAGTCTTGCTGACTTTCCACATGCTCCTGCTGTACACTGTAATGTGGATGGCAGCAGGACGTACATGCCGCCCCTCCCCACGTCCCCACCTTGCCCCCCTGCCTTCGCAAGCTGGTTGGTGAGAAGTTTGCATGTTCAATGCCCTTCGCATGCGACGTACTCAGGCTACGTTGTGGTGCGGCCTGTGTCAACCGTCCGCTAATGTCGTACGCGTAAACCACAATCTGTACTGCACATTCGTCCTTATGTACCGAATGATACATCGTGGCACATGTGTGACCGTACAACGACTGCGCCCAAAAACGGCGGACCATACAGTGCAAATATTGTGCACGCAGCTACGTGTCGTCTCCCTATGAGAGCTGGATTGCAGTGTGGTACGCCATAGAGACGTGTGGGAGGAACGGACGCCGTGGATGGCGATCAGCATGAGCTGTCTGTTGATGTATTCGGACCTAGTCGTCTCTCCTCACACACCGTGATGGCATGGTGCACCGCGTTCCATATCTGCGACATGCTACAGAGGCCGGTTGACAGTCGTTCGAGCAATGGACATCGCATACGTACGGGGGCCACCTTCCACGTATTGTCTAGGCGTGCACATTTTGTTGCGTGTATGTGGGCAGACGTAGTGTGGCGTGACACCTGACACAGGCATGCAATAATCGTTGAAGTTGCAAATGGCGATGGACGCCTGCGTTTTCTGGTGAAGTTACGCAAATGAACAAATGGTAACCTGTTGTGGTGCGGTTGTTCTCGCTAGGGGTGAATCGGTGATGGCGACGATAGGTTGAGGTACGAACCGGTTGTTCCAGCGATACCCACCATGCCGACGAAACTGAACGGCATCTGGGTGTGAAGCGATACGCGGCGGTGGCTGGGTGGGACCGTCCCCGGCCGGTGAGGGGGCGCCTCCCGGCGTGCTGGCCGCGCGGTGCGTGGGCGCACGCGCTACAGCCGGCTGGTGGGGGCGGCCAGTGGCAGGCGCGCCGGCCGACGGACGCGGCAGGCGTCGCAGCTGCGCGCCGGCGCACCCTGCGCGCGGCGCCGTGCGGCCAAAGTAGGTCCTCGCGGGCCCGGTGCGAAGCGCGGTGGACATCTTCAGTGTGCTGGTCCGATTGAGGACTGTGTGCGTTGAGGATGCGCCGCCGCCCGGCGCTCGGCGCCGCGACGCCGTCTGCTGCTCGGTCGCCCCAGCGGTTCTCGCTGGTGGTTTGTATCGCAGCTGTGCGGATGTGTTGGCGCGTGCGCTGTGCTGGGAGAGTTCGCTTCGGCACCCAAGTGGGGCTTTTGTCCTTCTGTGGCGCTGGCGTTGGAGCTGCCGGTCACCGTAGGTGGCGCGTGTTGTCTCCCGCCGGCAATGCCACGACAGCACGCTCCCGGGCCTCTGTCGGCAGCGGCAAGCTCAGTTGGGAGCACGGGTGGTCGCACCGAAAGCGTCTACTCGCCTAACTCCGGGCGATTGCGCCTCTCTCGAACCCGACCAAGTACTTGGGACGGCGCTGCGCGCCGCCGGGACCTGAGAGGGTTTCGAGGTGTATTGTGCAGGGGAGCTCAGCCTCCTCCTGTTTGCAGAATGATTGAGCGGACGCTTGCG
>NW_025727123.1:12500-15000 GCF_021461385.2 Schistocerca piceifrons | reverse complement strand
CCTTAACCTAACCCACGTTGTGCCTTAACCTAACCCATGTTGTGCCTTAACCTAACCCATGTTGTGCCTTAACCTAACCCACGTTGTGCCTTAACCTAACCCACGTTGTGCCTTAACCTAACCCACGTTGTGCCTTAACCTAACCCACGTTGTGCCTTAACCTAACCCACGTTGTGCCTTAACCTAACCCACGTTGTCCCCTAAAGTAACCCACGTTGTCCCCTAACGTAACCCACGTTGTCCCCTAACGTAACCCATGTTGTCGCCTAAACCTGCTCTGTAATTGTTATACGACTCGTTCAATTAGTGTAGTGTTGCCCACCCGCAACCCTCGCAATATAGTTCGCTACTCGCACTGCCCGCTCCCCTGTGTATCGCTTCATGTTAAACACCTTGCAAGTCTTGCTGACTTTCCACATGCTCCTGCTGTACACTGTAATGTGGATGGCAGCAGGACGTACATGCCGCCCCTCCCCACGTCCCCACCTTGCCCCCCTGCCTTCGCAAGCTGGTTGGTGAGAAGTTTGCATGTTCAATGCCCTTCGCATGCGACGTACTCAGGCTACGTTGTGGTGCGGCCTGTGTCAACCGTCCGCTAATGTCGTACGCGTAAACCACAATCTGTACTGCACATTCGTCCTTATGTACCGAATGATACATCGTGGCACATGTGTGACCGTACAACGACTGCGCCCAAAAACGGCGGACCATACAGTGCAAATATTGTGCACGCAGCTACGTGTCGTCTCCCTATGAGAGCTGGATTGCAGTGTGGTACGCCATAGAGACGTGTGGGAGGAACGGACGCCGTGGATGGCGATCAGCATGAGCTGTCTGTTGATGTATTCGGACCTAGTCGTCTCTCCTCACACACCGTGATGGCATGGTGCACCGCGTTCCATATCTGCGACATGCTACAGAGGCCGGTTGACAGTCGTTCGAGCAATGGACATCGCATACGTACGGGGGCCACCTTCCACGTATTGTCTAGGCGTGCACATTTTGTTGCGTGTATGTGGGCAGACGTAGTGTGGCGTGACACCTGACACAGGCATGCAATAATCGTTGAAGTTGCAAATGGCGATGGACGCCTGCGTTTTCTGGTGAAGTTACGCAAATGAACAAATGGTAACCTGTTGTGGTGCGGTTGTTCTCGCTAGGGGTGAATCGGTGATGGCGACGATAGGTTGAGGTACGAACCGGTTGTTCCAGCGATACCCACCATGCCGACGAAACTGAACGGCATCTGGGTGTGAAGCGATACGCGGCGGTGGCTGGGTGGGACCGTCCCCGGCCGGTGAGGGGGCGCCTCCCGGCGTGCTGGCCGCGCGGTGCGTGGGCGCACGCGCTACAGCCGGCTGGTGGGGGCGGCCAGTGGCAGGCGCGCCGGCCGACGGACGCGGCAGGCGTCGCAGCTGCGCGCCGGCGCACCCTGCGCGCGGCGCCGTGCGGCCAAAGTAGGTCCTCGCGGGCCCGGTGCGAAGCGCGGTGGACATCTTCAGTGTGCTGGTCCGATTGAGGACTGTGTGCGTTGAGGATGCGCCGCCGCCCGGCGCTCGGCGCCGCGACGCCGTCTGCTGCTCGGTCGCCCCAGCGGTTCTCGCTGGTGGTTTGTATCGCAGCTGTGCGGATGTGTTGGCGCGTGCGCTGTGCTGGGAGAGTTCGCTTCGGCACCCAAGTGGGGCTTTTGTCCTTCTGTGGCGCTGGCGTTGGAGCTGCCGGTCACCGTAGGTGGCGCGTGTTGTCTCCCGCCGGCAATGCCACGACAGCACGCTCCCGGGCCTCTGTCGGCAGCGGCAAGCTCAGTTGGGAGCACGGGTGGTCGCACCGAAAGCGTCTACTCGCCTAACTCCGGGCGATTGCGCCTCTCTCGAACCCGACCAAGTACTTGGGACGGCGCTGCGCGCCGCCGGGACCTGAGAGGGTTTCGAGGTGTATTGTGCAGGGGAGCTCAGCCTCCTCCTGTTTGCAGAATGATTGAGCGGACGCTTGCGTGTTCGCGCGGGCCCCCGGGACACACTCCCGGGCGGCCGGCTGCTCAGCTCTAGTTGACGCAGCTCCCTGGTTGATCCTGCCAGTAGTCATATGCTTGTCTCAAAGATTAAGCCATGCATGTCTCAGTACAAGCCGCATTAAGGTGAAACCGCGAATGGCTCATTAAATCAGTTATGGTTCCTTAGATCGTACCCACGTTACTTGGATAACTGTGGTAATTCTAGAGCTAATACATGCAAACAGAGTCCCGACCAGAGATGGAAGGGACGCTTTTATTAGATCAAAACCAATCGGTCGGCTCGTCCGGTCCGTTTGCCTTGGTGACTCTGAATAACTTTGGGCTGATCGCACGGTCCTCGTACCGGCGACGCATCTTTCAAATGTCTGCCTTATCAACTGTCGATGGTAGGTTCTGCGCCTACCATGGTTGTAACGGGTAACGGGGAATCAGGGTTCGATTCCGGAGAGGGAGCCTGAGAAACGGCTACCACATCCAAGGAAGGCA
>NW_025727123.1:0-5000 GCF_021461385.2 Schistocerca piceifrons | reverse complement strand
TCCAATATGCGACATTCCCGCTGTCCGTATACATGAGCCGCGACCTGTACCACTTACGAGCGAGAGACGCGATCGCGTTGCTCACTGTACGGCGTCCGATACCGAGCCATCAGCATGTCGGTCCCCATGCGCGTTGCACTCGCACTCGCACTCGCACTCGCAGTCGCAAAAACGTGGCGCAAATATATTACGCGGAAGAGTTATAACAGACCGAGCCCCACTGCATGGGGGGAGTCTTTGTCACTAATGTACACAGATGGAACATTTTGGACTGGAACCAGATTACCCGTACACACGGCGCTGATTAGTAATCAATGCAGAGCCATCAAATTACAGAATATATATACAACTGTCCGTATACATGCTGAAAGAGTGTGCCCACAATGGGAACCACACGTCAGCCAGACACTCTCATCACGCACCACTCTCTGCTTCTAACGGGCGCACATACAATATGTAAGCACCAGCATGGAACAACATCCAGTGCATCCTCTCCGCCACATTACACAATCCACACTATCACAACCAGACCAGGAGGTCCATGCGGAAAATAGAATATCCCCCCCTTTCGACATCCACCATTGCGCAGATAAGGCACCAATACCCACACATGTCCTATACAACGGTGCACCCAACATCACAATAGTACCTCCTGTCACAGCCCACAAACAATGACATGAGTCAAAGACACAGGTCTGACACAAGCATAGAATTGGAGCGCCGCCTCTAATAAGCAAAAAGGTGCATCCTGACGTGACAAATCTCATCATGTCACAAGCATTCACTTACTATAATCACTATCAACGAACCTGCCGCCCCCGCCCCCCCCCCTACACCTTTCCTTACAACAACGTGTAACCTAACCTAACCTATGTTGTACCTTAACCTAACCTATGTTGTACCTTAACCTAACCTATGTTGTACCTTAACCTAACCTATGTTGTACCTTAACCTAACCTATGTTGTACCTTAACCTAACCCATGTTGTACCTTAACCTAACCCATGTTGTGCCTTAACCTAACCCATGTTGTGCCTTAACCTAACCCATGTTGTGCCTTAACCTAACCCATGTTGTGCCTTAACCTAACCCATGTTGTGCCTTAACCTAACCCATGTTGTGCCTTAACCTAACCCATGTTGTGCCCTTAACCTAACCCATGTTGTGCCTTAACCTAACCCATGTTGTGCCTTAACCTAACCCATGTTGTGCCTTAACCTAACCCATGTTGTGCCTTAACCTAACCCATGTTGTGCCTTAACGTAACCCATGTTGTGCCTTAACCTAACCCATGTTGTGCCTTAACCTAACCCATGTTGTGCCTTAACCTAACCCATGTTGTGCCTTAACCTAACCCATGTTGTGCCTTAACCTAACCCATGTTGTGCCTTAACCTAACCCATGTTGTGCCTTAACCTAACCCATGTTGTGCCTTAACCTAACCCATGTTGTGCCTTAACCTAACCCATGTTGTGCCTTAACCTAACCCATGTTGTGCCTTAACCTAACCCATGTTGTGCCTTAACCTAACCCATGTTGTGCCTTAACCTAACCCATGTTGTGCCTTAACCTAACCCATGTTGTGCCTTAACCTAACCCACGTTGTGCCTTAACCTAACCCACGTTGTGCCTTAACCTAACCCACGTTGTGCCTTAACCTAACCCACGTTGTGCCTTAACCTAACCCACGTTGTGCCTTAACCTAACCCACGTTGTGCCTTAACCTAACCCACGTTGTGCCTTAACCTAACCCACGTTGTGCCTTAACCTAACCCACGTTGTGCCTTAACCTAACCCACGTTGTGCCTTAACCTAACCCACGTTGTGCCTTAACCTAACCCACGTTGTGCCTTAACCTAACCCACGTTGTGCCTTAACCTAACCCACGTTGTGCCTAAACGTAACCCACGTTGTGCCTTAACCTAACCCACGTTGTGCCTTAACCTAACCCCACGTTGTGCCTTAACCTAACCCACGTTGTGCCTTAACCTAACCCACGTTGTGCCTTAACCTAACCCCACGTTGTGCCTTAACCTAACCCACGTTGTGCCTTAACCTAACCCACGTTGTGCCTTAACGTAACCCACGTTGTGCCTTAACGTAACCCACGTTGTGCCTTAACGTAACCCACGTTGTGCCTTAACGTAACCCACGTTGTGCCTTAACGTAACCCACGTTGTGCCTTAACCTGCTCTGTAATTGTTATACGACTCGTTCAATTAGTGTAGTGTTGCCCACCCGCAACCCTCGCAATATAGTTCGCTACTCGCACTGCCCGCTCCCCTGTGTATCGCTTCATGTTAAACACCTTGCAAGTCTTGCTCACTTTCCACCTGCTCCTGCTGTACACTGTACTGTGGATGGCAGCAGGACGTACATGCCGCCCCCCCCCCCACCCCTCCCACGTCCCCACCTTGCCCCCTGCCTTCGCAAGCTGGTTGGTGAGAAGTTTGCATGTTCAATGCCCTTCGCATGCGACGTACTCAGGCTACGTTGTGGTGCGGCCTGTGTCAACTGTCCGCTGATGTCGTACGCATAAACCACAATCTGTACTGCACATTCGTCCTTATGTACTGAATGATACATCGTGGCACATGTGTGACCGTACAACGGACTGCGCCCAAAAACGGCGGACCATACAGTGCAAATATTGTGCACGCAGCTACGTGTCGTCTCCCTATGAGAGCTGGATTGCAGTGTGGTACGCCATAGAGACGTGTGGGAGGAACGGACGCCGTGGATGGCGATTAGCATGAGCTGTCTGTTGATGTATTCGGACCTAGTCGTCTCTCCCTCAAACACCGTGATAGCATGGTGCACCGCGTTCCATATCTGCGACATGCTACAGAGGCCGGTTGACAGTCGTTCGAGCAATGGACATCGCATACGTACGGGGGCCACCTTCCACGTATTGTCTAGGCGTGCACATTTTGTTGCGTGTATGTGGGCAGACGTAGTGTGGCGTGACACCTGACACAGGCATGCAATAATCGTTGAAGTTGCTAATGGCGATGGACGCCTACGTTTTCTGGTGAAGTTACGCAAATGAAGAAATGGTAACCCGTTGTGGTGCGGTTGTTCTCGCTAGGGGTGAATCGGTGATGGCGACGATAGGTTGAGGTACTAACCGGTTGTTCCAGCGATACCCACCATGCCGATGAAACTGAACGGCATCTGGGTGTGAAGCGATACGCGGCGGTGGCTGGGTGGGACCCGTCCCCGGCCGGTGAGGGGGCGCCTCCCCGGCGTGCTGGCCGCGCGGTGCGTGGGCGCACGCGCTACAGCCGGCTGGTGGGGGCGGCCAGTGGCAGGCGCGCCGGCCGACGGACGCGGCAGGCGTCGCAGCTGCGCGCCGGCGCACCCTGCGCGCGGCGCCGTGCGGCCAAAGTAGGTCCTCGCGGGCCCGGTGCGAAGCGCGGTGGACACCTTCAGTGTGCTGGTCCGATTGAGGACTGTGTGCGTTGAGGATGCGCCGCCGCCCGGCGCTCGGCGCCGCGACGCCGTCTGCTGCTCGGTCGCCCCAGCGGTTCTCGCTGGTGGTTTGTATCGCAGCTGTGCGGATGTGTTGGCGCGTGCGCTGTGCTGGGAGAGTTCGCTTCGGCACCCAAGTGGGGCTTTTGTCCTTCTGTGGCGCTGGCGTTGGAGCTGCCGGTCACCGTAGGTGGCGCGTGTTGTCTCCCGCCGGCAATGCCACGACAGCACGCTCCCGGGCCTCTGTCGGCAGCGGCAAGCTCAGTTGGGAGCACGGGTGGTCGCACCGAAAGCGTCTACTCGCCTAACTCCGGGCGATTGCGCCTCTCTCGAACCCGACCAAGTACTTGGGACGGCGCTGCGCGCCGCCGGGACCTGAGAGGGTTTCGAGGTGTATTGTGCAGGGGAGCTCAGCCTCCTCCTGTTTGCAGAATGATTGAGCGGACGCTTGCGTGTTCGCGCGGGCCCCCGGGGACACACTCCCGGGCGGCCGGCTGCTCAGCTCTAGTTGACGCAGCTCCCTGGTTGATCCTGCCAGTAGTCATATGCTTGTCTCAAAGATTAAGCCATGCATGTCTCAGTACAAGCCGCATTAAGGTGAAACCGCGAATGGCTCATTAAATCAGTTATGGTTCCTTAGATCGTACCCACGTTACTTGGATAACTGTGGTAATTCTAGAGCTAATACATGCAAACAGAGTCCCGACCAGAGATGGAAGGGACGCTTTTATTAGATCAAAACCAATCGGTCGGCTCGTCCGGTCCGTTTGCCTTGGTGACTCTGAATAACTTTGGGCTGATCGCACGGTCCTCGTACCGGCGACGCATCTTTCAAATGTCTGCCTTATCAACTGTCGATGGTAGGTTCTGCGCCTACCATGGTTGTAACGGGTAACGGGGAATCAGGGTTCGATTCCGGAGAGGGAGCCTGAGAAACGGCTACCACATCCAAGGAAGGCAGCAGGCGCGCAAATTACCCCAACTCCCCGGCACGGGGAGGTAGTGACGAAAAATAACGATACGGGACTCATCCGAGGCCCCGTAATCGGAATGAGTACACTTTAAATCCTTTAACGAGTATCTATTGGAGGGCAAGTCTGGTGCCAGCAGCCGCGGTAATTCCAGCTCCAATAGCGTATATTAAAGTTGTTGCGGTTAAAAAGCTCGTAGTTGGATTTGTGTCCCACGCTGTTGGTTCACCGCCCGTCGGTGTTTAACTGGCATGTATCGTGGGACGTCCTGCCGGTGGGGCGAGCCGAAGGCGTGCGACCGCCCCGTGCGTGCTCGTGCGTCCCGAGGCGGACCCCGTTGAAATCCTACCAGGGTGCTCTTTATTGAGTGTCTCGGTGGGCGGCACGTTTACTTTGAACAAATTAGAGTGCTTAAAGCAGGCAAGCCCGCCTGAATACTGTGTGCATGGAATAATGGAAATAGGACCTCGGTTCTATTTTGTTGGTTTTCGGAACCCGAGGTAATGATTAATAGGGACAGGCGGGGGCATTCGTATTGCGACGTTAGAGGTGAAATTCT
>NW_025727122.1:27500-30000 GCF_021461385.2 Schistocerca piceifrons | reverse complement strand
ATACATGCTGAAAGAGTCTGCCCAAAATGGGAACCACACGTCAGCCAGACACTCTGATCACGCACCACTCTCTGCTTCTAACAGGCGCACATACAATATGTAAGCACCAGCATGGAACAACATCCAGTGCATCTTCTCCGCCACATTACACAATCCACACTATCACAACCAGACCAGGAGGTCCGTGCGGAAAATACAATATCCCAGCCTTTCGACATCCACCATTGCGCAGACCAGGCACCAACACCCACACATGTCCTATACAACGGTGCACCCAACATCACAATAGTACCTCCTGTCACAGCGCACAAACAATGACATGAGTCAAAGACACAGGTCTCACACAAGCATAGAATTGGAGCGCCGCCTCTAATAAGCCAAAGGTGCATCCTGACGTGACAAATCTGATCATGTCACAAGCATTCACTTACTATAATCACTATCAACGAACCTGCCGCCCCCGCCCCCCCCCCCCCCTACACCTTTCCGTACAACAACGTGTAACCTAACCTAACCTAACCTAACCTATGTTGTACCTTAACCTAACCTATGTTGTACCTTAACCTAACCTATGTTGTACCTTAACCTAACCTATGTTGTACCTTAACCTAACCTATGTTGTACCTTAACCTAACCTATGTTGTACCTTAACCTAACCTATGTTGTACCTTAACCTAACCTATGTTGTACCTTAACCTAACCCATGTTGTACCTTAACCTAACCCATGTTGTACCTTAACCTAACCCATGTTGTACCTTAACCTAACCCATGTTGTACCTTAACCTAACCCATGTTGTACCTTAACCTAACCCATGTTGTGCCTCAACCTAACCCATGTTGTGCCTCAACCTAACCCATGTTGTGCCTCAACCTAACCCATGTTGTGCCTTAACCTAACCCATGTTGTGCCTCAACCTAACCCATGTTGTGCCTTAACCTAACCCATGTTGTGCCTTAACCTAACCCATGTTGTGCCTTAACCTAACCCATGTTGTGCCTTAACCTAACCCATGTTGTGCCTTAACCTAACCCATGTTGTGCCTTAACCTAACCCATGTTGTGCCTTAACCTAACCCATGTTGTGCCTTAACCTAACCCATGTTGTCGCCTTAACGTAACCCACGTTGTCGCCTAAACCTGCTCTGTAATTGTTATACGACTCGTTCAATTACTGTAGTGTTGCCCACCCGCAACCCTCGCAATATAGTTCGCTACTCGCACTGCCCGCACCCCTGTGTATCGCTTCATGTTAAACACCTTGCAAGTCTTGCTCACTTTCCACATGCTCCTGCTGTACACTGTAATGTGGATGGCAGCAGGACGTACATGCCGCCCCTCCCCACGTCCCCACCTTGCCCCCTGCCTTCGCAAGCTGGTTGGTGAGAAGTTTGCATGTTCAATGCCCTTCGCATGCGACGTACTCAGGCTACGTTGTGGTGCGGCCTGTGTCAACTGTCCGCTGATGTCGTACGCGTGAACCACAATCTGTACTGCACATTCGTCCTTATGTACTGAATGATACATCGTGGCACATGTGTGACCGCACAACGACTGCGCCCAAAAACGGCGGACCATACAGTGCAAATATTGTGCACGCAGCTACGTGTCGTCTCCCTATGAGAGCTGGATTGCAGTGTGGTACGCCATAGAGACGTGTGGGAGGAACGGACGCCGTGGATGGCGATCAGCATGAGCTGTCTGTTGATGTATTCGGACCTAGTCGTCTCTCCTCACACACCGTGATGGCATGGTGCACCGCGTTCCATATCTGCGACATGCTACAGAGGCCGGTTGACAGTCGTTCGAGCAATGGACATCGCATACGTACGGGGGCCACCTTCCACGTATTGTCTAGGCGTGCACATTTTGTTGCGTGTATGTGGGCAGACGTAGTGTGGCGTGACACCTGACACAGGCATGCAATAATCGTTGAAGTTGCAAATGGCGATGGACGCCTGCGTTTTCTGGTGAAGTTACGCAAATGAACAAATGGTAACCTGTTGTGGTGCGGTTGTTCTCGCTAGGGGTGAATCGGTGATGGCGACGATAGGTTGAGGTACTAACCGGTTGTTCCAGCGATACCCACCATGCCGACGAAACTGAACGGCATCTGGGTGTGAAGCGATACGCGGCGGTGGCTGGGTGGGACCGTCCCCGGCCGGTGAGGGGGCGCCTCCCGGCGTGCTGGCCGCGCGGTGCGTGGGCGCACGCGCTACAGCCGGCTGGTGGGGGCGGCCAGTGGCAGGCGCGCCGGCCGACGGACGCGGCAGGCGTCGCAGCTGCGCGCCGGCGCACCCTGCGCGCGGCGCCGTGCGGCCAAAGTAGGTCCTCGCGGGCCCGGTGCGAAGCGCGGTGGACATCTTCAGTGTGCTGGTCCGATTGAGGACTGTGTGCGTTGAGGATGCGCCGCCGCCCGGCGCTCGGCGCCGCGACGCCGTCTGCTGCTCGGTCGCCCCAGCGGTTCTCGCTGGTGGTTTGTATCGCAGCTGTGCGGATGTG
>NW_025727122.1:15000-17500 GCF_021461385.2 Schistocerca piceifrons | reverse complement strand
ATGTGGATGGCAGCAGGACGTACATGCCGCCCCTCCCCACGTCCCCACCTTGCCCCCTGCCTTCGCAAGCTGGTTGGTGAGAAGTTTGCATGTTCAATGCCCTTCGCATGCGACGTACTCAGGCTACGTTGTGGTGCGGCCTGTGTCAACTGTCCGCTGATGTCGTACGCGTGAACCACAATCTGTACTGCACATTCGTCCTTATGTACTGAATGATACATCGTGGCACATGTGTGACCGCACAACGACTGCGCCCAAAAACGGCGGACCATACAGTGCAAATATTGTGCACGCAGCTACGTGTCGTCTCCCTATGAGAGCTGGATTGCAGTGTGGTACGCCATAGAGACGTGTGGGAGGAACGGACGCCGTGGATGGCGATCAGCATGAGCTGTCTGTTGATGTATTCGGACCTAGTCGTCTCTCCTCACACACCGTGATGGCATGGTGCACCGCGTTCCATATCTGCGACATGCTACAGAGGCCGGTTGACAGTCGTTCGAGCAATGGACATCGCATACGTACGGGGGCCACCTTCCACGTATTGTCTAGGCGTGCACATTTTGTTGCGTGTATGTGGGCAGACGTAGTGTGGCGTGACACCTGACACAGGCATGCAATAATCGTTGAAGTTGCAAATGGCGATGGACGCCTGCGTTTTCTGGTGAAGTTACGCAAATGAACAAATGGTAACCTGTTGTGGTGCGGTTGTTCTCGCTAGGGGTGAATCGGTGATGGCGACGATAGGTTGAGGTACTAACCGGTTGTTCCAGCGATACCCACCATGCCGACGAAACTGAACGGCATCTGGGTGTGAAGCGATACGCGGCGGTGGCTGGGTGGGACCGTCCCCGGCCGGTGAGGGGGCGCCTCCCGGCGTGCTGGCCGCGCGGTGCGTGGGCGCACGCGCTACAGCCGGCTGGTGGGGGCGGCCAGTGGCAGGCGCGCCGGCCGACGGACGCGGCAGGCGTCGCAGCTGCGCGCCGGCGCACCCTGCGCGCGGCGCCGTGCGGCCAAAGTAGGTCCTCGCGGGCCCGGTGCGAAGCGCGGTGGACATCTTCAGTGTGCTGGTCCGATTGAGGACTGTGTGCGTTGAGGATGCGCCGCCGCCCGGCGCTCGGCGCCGCGACGCCGTCTGCTGCTCGGTCGCCCCAGCGGTTCTCGCTGGTGGTTTGTATCGCAGCTGTGCGGATGTGTTGGCGCGTGCGCTGTGCTGGGAGAGTTCGCTTCGGCACCCAAGTGGGGCTTTTGTCCTTCTGTGGCGCTGGCGTTGGAGCTGCCGGTCACCGTAGGTGGCGCGTGTTGTCTCCCGCCGGCAATGCCACGACAGCACGCTCCCGGGCCTCTGTCGGCAGCGGCAAGCTCAGTTGGGAGCACGGGTGGTCGCACCGAAAGCGTCTACTCGCCTAACTCCGGGCGATTGCGCCTCTCTCGAACCCGACCAAGTACTTGGGACGGCGCTGCGCGCCGCCGGGACCTGAGAGGGTTTCGAGGTGTATTGTGCAGGGGAGCTCAGCCTCCTCCTGTTTGCAGAATGATTGAGCGGACGCTTGCGTGTTCGCGCGGGCCCCCGGGACACACTCCCGGGCGGCCGGCTGCTCAGCTCTAGTTGACGCAGCTCCCTGGTTGATCCTGCCAGTAGTCATATGCTTGTCTCAAAGATTAAGCCATGCATGTCTCAGTACAAGCCGCATTAAGGTGAAACCGCGAATGGCTCATTAAATCAGTTATGGTTCCTTAGATCGTACCCACGTTACTTGGATAACTGTGGTAATTCTAGAGCTAATACATGCAAACAGAGTCCCGACCAGAGATGGAAGGGACGCTTTTATTAGATCAAAACCAATCGGTCGGCTCGTCCGGTCCGTTTGCCTTGGTGACTCTGAATAACTTTGGGCTGATCGCACGGTCCTCGTACCGGCGACGCATCTTTCAAATGTCTGCCTTATCAACTGTCGATGGTAGGTTCTGCGCCTACCATGGTTGTAACGGGTAACGGGGAATCAGGGTTCGATTCCGGAGAGGGAGCCTGAGAAACGGCTACCACATCCAAGGAAGGCAGCAGGCGCGCAAGTTACCCACTCCCGGCACGGGGAGGTAGTGACGAAAAATAACGATACGGGACTCATCCGAGGCCCCGTAATCGGAATGAGTACACTTTAAATCCTTTAACGAGTATCTATTGGAGGGCAAGTCTGGTGCCAGCAGCCGCGGTAATTCCAGCTCCAATAGCGTATATTAAAGTTGTTGCGGTTAAAAAGCTCGTAGTTGGATTTGTGTCCCACGCTGTTGGTTCACCGCCCGTCGGTGTTTAACTGGCATGTATCGTGGGACGTCCTGCCGGTGGGGCGAGCTGAAGGCGTGCGACCGCCTCGTGCGTGCTCGTGCGTCCCGAGGCGGACCCCGTTGAAATCCTACCAGGGTGCTCTTTATTGAGTGTCTCGGTGGGCCGGCACGTTTACTTTGAACAAATTAGAGTGCTTAAAGCAGGCAAGCCCGC
>NW_025727122.1:0-7500 GCF_021461385.2 Schistocerca piceifrons | reverse complement strand
CGCACATACAATATGTAAGCACCAGCATGGAACAACATCCAGTGCATCTTCTCCGCCACATTACACAATCCACACTATCACAACCAGACCAGGAGGTCCGTGCGGAAAATACAATATCCCAGCCTTTCGACATCCACCATTGCGCAGACCAGGCACCAACACCCACACATGTCCTATACAACGGTGCACCCAACATCACAATAGTACCTCCTGTCACAGCGCACAAACAATGACATGAGTCAAAGACACAGGTCTCACACAAGCATAGAATTGGAGCGCCGCCTCTAATAAGCCAAAGGTGCATCCTGACGTGACAAATCTGATCATGTCACAAGCATTCACTTACTATAATCACTATCAACGAACCTGCCGCCCCCGCCCCCCCCCCCCTACACCTTTCCGTACAACAACGTGTAACCTAACCTAACCTAACCTAACCTATGTTGTACCTTAACCTAACCTATGTTGTACCTTAACCTAACCTATGTTGTACCTTAACCTAACCTATGTTGTACCTTAACCTAACCTATGTTGTACCTTAACCTAACCTATGTTGTACCTTAACCTAACCTATGTTGTACCTTAACCTAACCTATGTTGTACCTTAACCTAACCCATGTTGTACCTTAACCTAACCCATGTTGTACCTTAACCTAACCCATGTTGTACCTTAACCTAACCCATGTTGTACCTTAACCTAACCCATGTTGTACCTTAACCTAACCCATGTTGTGCCTCAACCTAACCCATGTTGTGCCTCAACCTAACCCATGTTGTGCCTCAACCTAACCCATGTTGTGCCTTAACCTAACCCATGTTGTGCCTCAACCTAACCCATGTTGTGCCTTAACCTAACCCATGTTGTGCCTTAACCTAACCCATGTTGTGCCTTAACCTAACCCATGTTGTGCCTTAACCTAACCCATGTTGTGCCTTAACCTAACCCATGTTGTGCCTTAACCTAACCCATGTTGTGCCTTAACCTAACCCATGTTGTGCCTTAACCTAACCCATGTTGTCGCCTTAACGTAACCCACGTTGTCGCCTAAACCTGCTCTGTAATTGTTATACGACTCGTTCAATTACTGTAGTGTTGCCCACCCGCAACCCTCGCAATATAGTTCGCTACTCGCACTGCCCGCACCCCTGTGTATCGCTTCATGTTAAACACCTTGCAAGTCTTGCTCACTTTCCACATGCTCCTGCTGTACACTGTAATGTGGATGGCAGCAGGACGTACATGCCGCCCCTCCCCACGTCCCCACCTTGCCCCCTGCCTTCGCAAGCTGGTTGGTGAGAAGTTTGCATGTTCAATGCCCTTCGCATGCGACGTACTCAGGCTACGTTGTGGTGCGGCCTGTGTCAACTGTCCGCTGATGTCGTACGCGTGAACCACAATCTGTACTGCACATTCGTCCTTATGTACTGAATGATACATCGTGGCACATGTGTGACCGCACAACGACTGCGCCCAAAAACGGCGGACCATACAGTGCAAATATTGTGCACGCAGCTACGTGTCGTCTCCCTATGAGAGCTGGATTGCAGTGTGGTACGCCATAGAGACGTGTGGGAGGAACGGACGCCGTGGATGGCGATCAGCATGAGCTGTCTGTTGATGTATTCGGACCTAGTCGTCTCTCCTCACACACCGTGATGGCATGGTGCACCGCGTTCCATATCTGCGACATGCTACAGAGGCCGGTTGACAGTCGTTCGAGCAATGGACATCGCATACGTACGGGGGCCACCTTCCACGTATTGTCTAGGCGTGCACATTTTGTTGCGTGTATGTGGGCAGACGTAGTGTGGCGTGACACCTGACACAGGCATGCAATAATCGTTGAAGTTGCAAATGGCGATGGACGCCTGCGTTTTCTGGTGAAGTTACGCAAATGAACAAATGGTAACCTGTTGTGGTGCGGTTGTTCTCGCTAGGGGTGAATCGGTGATGGCGACGATAGGTTGAGGTACTAACCGGTTGTTCCAGCGATACCCACCATGCCGACGAAACTGAACGGCATCTGGGTGTGAAGCGATACGCGGCGGTGGCTGGGTGGGACCGTCCCCGGCCGGTGAGGGGGCGCCTCCCGGCGTGCTGGCCGCGCGGTGCGTGGGCGCACGCGCTACAGCCGGCTGGTGGGGGCGGCCAGTGGCAGGCGCGCCGGCCGACGGACGCGGCAGGCGTCGCAGCTGCGCGCCGGCGCACCCTGCGCGCGGCGCCGTGCGGCCAAAGTAGGTCCTCGCGGGCCCGGTGCGAAGCGCGGTGGACATCTTCAGTGTGCTGGTCCGATTGAGGACTGTGTGCGTTGAGGATGCGCCGCCGCCCGGCGCTCGGCGCCGCGACGCCGTCTGCTGCTCGGTCGCCCCAGCGGTTCTCGCTGGTGGTTTGTATCGCAGCTGTGCGGATGTGTTGGCGCGTGCGCTGTGCTGGGAGAGTTCGCTTCGGCACCCAAGTGGGGCTTTTGTCCTTCTGTGGCGCTGGCGTTGGAGCTGCCGGTCACCGTAGGTGGCGCGTGTTGTCTCCCGCCGGCAATGCCACGACAGCACGCTCCCGGGCCTCTGTCGGCAGCGGCAAGCTCAGTTGGGAGCACGGGTGGTCGCACCGAAAGCGTCTACTCGCCTAACTCCGGGCGATTGCGCCTCTCTCGAACCCGACCAAGTACTTGGGACGGCGCTGCGCGCCGCCGGGACCTGAGAGGGTTTCGAGGTGTATTGTGCAGGGGAGCTCAGCCTCCTCCTGTTTGCAGAATGATTGAGCGGACGCTTGCGTGTTCGCGCGGGCCCCCGGGACACACTCCCGGGCGGCCGGCTGCTCAGCTCTAGTTGACGCAGCTCCCTGGTTGATCCTGCCAGTAGTCATATGCTTGTCTCAAAGATTAAGCCATGCATGTCTCAGTACAAGCCGCATTAAGGTGAAACCGCGAATGGCTCATTAAATCAGTTATGGTTCCTTAGATCGTACCCACGTTACTTGGATAACTGTGGTAATTCTAGAGCTAATACATGCAAACAGAGTCCCGACCAGAGATGGAAGGGACGCTTTTATTAGATCAAAACCAATCGGTCGGCTCGTCCGGTCCGTTTGCCTTGGTGACTCTGAATAACTTTGGGCTGATCGCACGGTCCTCGTACCGGCGACGCATCTTTCAAATGTCTGCCTTATCAACTGTCGATGGTAGGTTCTGCGCCTACCATGGTTGTAACGGGTAACGGGGAATCAGGGTTCGATTCCGGAGAGGGAGCCTGAGAAACGGCTACCACATCCAAGGAAGGCAGCAGGCGCGCAAATTACCCACTCCCGGCACGGGGAGGTAGTGACGAAAAATAACGATACGGGACTCATCCGAGGCCCCGTAATCGGAATGAGTACACTTTAAATCCTTTAACGAGTATCTATTGGAGGGCAAGTCTGGTGCCAGCAGCCGCGGTAATTCCAGCTCCAATAGCGTATATTAAAGTTGTTGCGGTTAAAAAGCTCGTAGTTGGATTTGTGTCCCACGCTGTTGGTTCACCGCCCGTCGGTGTTTAACTGGCATGTATCGTGGGACGTCCTGCCGGTGGGGCGAGCTGAAGGCGTGCGACCGCCTCGTGCGTGCTCGTGCGTCCCGAGGCGGACCCCGTTGAAATCCTACCAGGGTGCTCTTTATTGAGTGTCTCGGTGGGCCGGCACGTTTACTTTGAACAAATTAGAGTGCTTAAAGCAGGCAAGCCCGCCTGAATACTGTGTGCATGGAATAATGGAATAGGACCTCGGTTCTATTTTGTTGGTTTTCGGAACCCGAGGTAATGATTAATAGGGACAGGCGGGGGCATTCGTATTGCGACGTTAGAGGTGAAATTCTTGGATCGTCGCAAGACGAACAGAAGCGAAAGCATTTGCCAAGTATGTTTTCATTAATCAAGAACGAAAGTTAGAGGTTCGAAGGCGATCAGATACCGCCCTAGTTCTAACCATAAACGATGCCAGCCAGCGATCCGCCGCAGTTCCTCCGATGACTCGGCGGGCAGCCTCCGGGAAACCAAAGCTTTTGGGTTCCGGGGGAAGTATGGTTGCAAAGCTGAAACTTAAAGGAATTGACGGAAGGGCACCACCAGGAGTGGAGCCTGCG
Source organism: Schistocerca piceifrons (assembly GCF_021461385.2). Lineage (NCBI taxonomy): Eukaryota > Metazoa > Arthropoda > Insecta > Orthoptera > Acrididae > Schistocerca > Schistocerca piceifrons. The sequence continues at coordinate 3,388 of NW_025727122.1, read as the reverse complement.
GCTTAATTTGACTCAACACGGGAAACCTCACCAGGCCCGGACACCGGAAGGATTGACAGATTGATAGCTCTTTCTTGATTCGGTGGGTGGTGGTGCATGGCCGTTCTTAGTTGGTGGAGCGATTTGTCTGGTTAATTCCGATAACGAACGAGACTCTAGCCTGCTAACTAGTCGCGTGACATCCTTCGTGCTGTCAGCGATTACTTTTCTTCTTAGAGGGACAGGCGGCTTCTAGCCGCACGAGATTGAGCAATAACAGGTCTGTGATGCCCTTAGATGTTCTGGGCCGCACGCGCGCTACACTGAAGGAATCAGCGTGTCTTCCTAGGCCGAAAGGTCGGGGTAACCCGCTGAACCTCCTTCGTGCTAGGGATTGGGGCTTGCAATTGTTCCCCATGAACGAGGAATTCCCAGTAAGCGCGAGTCATAAGCTCGCGTTGATTACGTCCCTGCCCTTTGTACACACCGCCCGTCGCTACTACCGATTGAATGATTTAGTGAGGTCTTCGGACTGGTACGCGGCATTGACTCTGTCGTTGCCGATGCTACCGGAAAGATGACCAAACTTGATCATTTAGAGGAAGTAAAAGTCGTAACAAGGTTTCCGTAGGTGAACCTGCGGAAGGATCATTACCGACTAGACTGCATGTCTTTCGATGTGCGTGTCGTGTCGCGCAACACGCTACCTGTACGGCTCGCCGTAGCCGTGCGCCGCGTGCGGAACCACGCGTGCCTCTCAAAACTAGCGGCAATGTTGTGTGGTACGAGCGCTGAAGCGCTGGAGCGGCTGGCCTGCGGCACCTGGCGCCTGGCGCCGGTTTTGAATGACTTTCGCCCGAGTGCCTGTCCGCTCCGGTGTGGAGCCGTACGACGCCCGTCGGCCGTGAGGCCGTTGGACACAGAACGCTGGAACAGGGGCCGCCACACGCCTCACTCCCGCCTATGCGACCGTCTCGAAAGAGACGGCGGAAACTGAGAAAAGATCACCCAGGACGGTGGATCACTCGGCTCGTGGGTCGATGAAGAACGCAGCAAATTGCGCGTCGACATGTGAACTGCAGGACACATGAACATCGACGTTTCGAACGCACATTGCGGTCCATGGATTCCGTTCCCGGGCCACGTCTGGCTGAGGGTCGGCTACGTATACTGAAGCGCGCGGCGTTTGCCCCGCTTCGCAGACCTGGGAGTGTCGCGGCCGCCTGTGGGGCCGGCCGCGTCTCCTCAAACGTGCGATGCGCGCCCGTCGCCTGGCGGTTCGCATACCGGTACTTTCTCGGTAGCGTGCACAGCCGGCTGGCGGTGTGGCGTGCGACACCTCGTACAACGACCTCAGAGCAGGCGAGACTACCCGCTGAATTTAAGCATATTACTAAGCGGAGGAAAAGAAACTAACAAGGATTCCCCCAGTAGCGGCGAGCGAACAGGGAAGAGTCCAGCACCGAACCCCGCAGGCTGCCGCCTGTCGTGGCATGTGGTGTTTGGGAGGGTCCACTACCCCGACGCCTCGCGCCGAGCCCAAGTCCAACTTGAATGAGGCCACGGCCCGTAGAGGGTGCCAGGCCCGTAGCGGCCGGTGCGAGCGTCGGCGGGGACCTCTCCTTCGAGTCGGGTTGCTTGAGAGTGCAGCTCCAAGTGGGTGGTAAACTCCATCTGAGACTAAATATGACCACGAGACCGATAGCGAACAAGTACCGTGAGGGAAAGTTGAAAAGAACTTTGAAGAGAGAGTTCAAAAGTACGTGAAACCGTTCTGGGGTAAACGTGAGAAGTCCGAAAGGTCGAACGGGTGAGATTCACGCCCATTCCGGCCACTGGCCTCCGCCCTCGGCAGATGGGGGCCGGCCGCCCCGCGCGGAGCAATCCGCGGCGGGGTCGTGTCCGGTTGCCTTTCCACTCGCCGCGGGGTGGGGGCCGTTCCGGTGTGCGGTGGGCCGCACTTCTCCCCTAGTAGGACGTCGCGACCCGCTGGGTGCCGGCCTACGGCCCGGGTGCGCAGCCTGTCCTTCCGCGGGCCTCGGTTCGCGTCTGTTGGGCAGAGCCCCGGTGTCCTGGCTGGCTGCCCGGCGGTATATCTGGAGGAGTCGATTCGCCCCTTTGGGCGCTCGGGCTCCCGGCAAGCGCGCGCGGTTCTTCCCGGATGACGGACCTACCTGGCCCGGCCCCGGACCCGCGCCGCTGTTGGCTCGGGATGCTCTCGGGCGGAATAATCGCTCCCGTCAGCGGCGCTTCAGCTTTGGACAATTTCACGACCCGTCTTGAAACACGGACCAAGGAGTCTAACATGTGCGCGAGTCATTGGGCTGTACGAAACCTAAAGGCGTAATGAAAGTGAAGGTCTCGCCTTGCGCGGGCCGAGGGAGGATGGGGCTTCCCCGCCCTTCACGGGGCGGCGGCCTCCGCACTCCCGGGGCGTCTCGTCCTCATTGCGAGGTGAGGCGCACCTAGAGCGTACACGTTGGGACCCGAAAGATGGTGAACTATGCCTGGCCAGGACGAAGTCAGGGGAAACCCTGATGGAGGTCCGTAGCGATTCTGACGTGCAAATCGATCGTCGGAGCTGGGTATAGGGGCGAAAGACTAATCGAACCATCTAGTAGCTGGTTCCCTCCGAAGTTTCCCTCAGGATAGCTGGTGCTCGTACGAGTCTCATCCGGTAAAGCGAATGATTAGAGGCCTTGGGGCCGAAACGACCTCAACCTATTCTCAAACTTTAAATGGGTGAGATCTCCGGCTTGCTTGATATGCTGAAGCCGCGAGCAAACGACTCGGATCGGAGTGCCAAGTGGGCCACTTTTGGTAAGCAGAACTGGCGCTGTGGGATGAACCAAACGCCGAGTTAAGGCGCCCGAATCGACGCTCATGGGAAACCATGAAAGGCGTTGGTTGCTTAAGACAGCAGGACGGTGGCCATGGAAGTCGGAATCCGCTAAGGAGTGTGTAACAACTCACCTGCCGAAGCAACCTAGCCCTGAAAATGGATGGCGCTGAAGCGTCGTGCCTATACTCGGCCGTCAGTCTGGCAGTCATGGCCGGTCCTTGCGGCCGGCCGCGAAGCCCTGACGAGTAGGAGGGTCGCGGCGGTGGGCGCAGAAGGGTCTGGGCGTGAGCCTGCCTGGAGCCGCCGTCGGTGCAGATCTTGGTGGTAGTAGCAAATACTCCAGCGAGGCCCTGGAGGGCTGACGCGGAGAAGGGTTTCGTGTGAACAGCCGTTGCACACGAGTCAGTCGATCCTAAGCCCTAGGAGAAATCCGATGTTGATGGGGGCCGTCATAGCATGATGCGCTTTGTGCTGGCCCCCGTTGGGCGAAAGGGAATCCGGTTCCTATTCCGGAACCCGGCAGCGGAACCGATACAAGTCGGGCCCCTCTTTTAGAGATGCTCGTCG
>NW_025727121.1:72500-78988 GCF_021461385.2 Schistocerca piceifrons | reverse complement strand
ACGGGCCTGGCACCCTCTACGGGCCGTGGCCTCATTCAAGTTGGACTTGGGCTCGGCGCGAGGCGTCGGGGTAGTGGACCCCTCCCAAACACCACATGCCACGACAGGCGGCAGCCTGCGGGGTTCGGTGCTGGACTCTTCCCTGTTCGCTCGCCGCTACTGGGGGAATCCTTGTTAGTTTCTTTTCCTCCGCTTAGTAATATGCTTAAATTCAGCGGGTAGTCTCGCCTGCTCTGAGGTCGTTGTACGAGGTGTCGCACGCCACACCGCCAGCCCGGCTGTGCACGCTACCGAGAAAGTACCGGTATGCGAACCGCCAGGCGACGGGCGCGCATCGCACGTTTGAGGAGACGCGGCCCGGCCCCACAGGCGGCCGCGACACTCCCAGGTCTGCGAAGCGGGGGCAAACGCCGCGCGCTTCAGTATACGTAGCCGACCCTCAGCCAGACGTGGCCCGGGAACGGAATCCATGGACCGCAATGTGCGTTCGAAACGTCGATGTTCATGTGTCCTGCAGTTCACATGTCGACGCGCAATTTGCTGCGTTCTTCATCGACCCACGAGCCGAGTGATCCACCGTCCTGGGTGATCTTTTCTCAGTTTCCGCCGTCTCTTTCGAGACGGTCGCATAGGCGGGAGTGAGGCGTGTGGCGGCCCCTGTTCCAGCGTTCTGTGTCCAACGGCCTCACGGCCGACGGGCGTCGTACGGCTCCACACCGGAGCGGACAGGCACTCGGGCGAAAGTCATTCAAAACCGGCGCCAGGGCGCCAGGTGCCGCAGGCCAGCCGCTCCAGCGCTTCAGCGCTCGTACCACACAACATTGCCGCTAGTTTTGAGAGGCACGCGTGGTTCCGCACGCGGCGCACGGCTACGGCGAGCCGTACAGGTAGCGTGTTGCGCGACACGACACGCACATCGAAAGACATGCAGTCTAGTCGGTAATGATCCTTCCGCAGGTTCACCTACGGAAACCTTGTTACGACTTTTACTTCCTCTAAATGATCAAGTTTGGTCATCTTTCCGGTAGCATCGGCAACGACAGAGTCAATGCCGCGTACCAGTCCGAAGACCTCACTAAATCATTCAATCGGTAGTAGCGACGGGCGGTGTGTACAAAGGGCAGGGACGTAATCAACGCGAGCTTATGACTCGCGCTTACTGGGAATTCCTCGTTCATGGGGAACAATTGCAAGCCCCAATCCCTAGCACGAAGGAGGTTCAGCGGGTTACCCCGACCTTTCGGCCTAGGAAGACACGCTGATTCCTTCAGTGTAGCGCGCGTGCGGCCCAGAACATCTAAGGGCATCACAGACCTGTTATTGCTCAATCTCGTGCGGCTAGAAGCCGCCTGTCCCTCTAAGAAGAAAAGTAATCGCTGACAGCACGAAGGATGTCACGCGACTAGTTAGCAGGCTAGAGTCTCGTTCGTTATCGGAAATTAACCAGACAAATCGCTCCACCAACTAAGAACGGCCATGCACCACCACCCACCGAATCAAGAAAGAGCTATCAATCTGTCAATCCTTCCGGTGTCCGGGCCTGGTGAGGTTTCCCGTGTTGAGTCAAATTAAGCCGCAGGCTCCACTCCTGGTGGTGCCCTTCCGTCAATTCCTTTAAGTTTCAGCTTTGCAACCATACTTCCCCCGGAACCCAAAAGCTTTGGTTTCCCGGAGGCTGCCCGCCGAGTCATCGGAGGAACTGCGGCGGATCGCTGGCTGGCATCGTTTATGGTTAGAACTAGGGCGGTATCTGATCGCCTTCGAACCTCTAACTTTCGTTCTTGATTAATGAAAACATACTTGGCAAATGCTTTCGCTTCTGTTCGTCTTGCGACGATCCAAGAATTTCACCTCTAACGTCGCAATACGAATGCCCCCGCCTGTCCCTATTAATCATTACCTCGGGTTCCGAAAACCAACAAAATAGAACCGAGGTCCTATTCCATTATTCCATGCACACAGTATTCAGGCGGGCTTGCCTGCTTTAAGCACTCTAATTTGTTCAAAGTAAACGTGCCGGCCCACCGAGACACTCAATAAAGAGCACCCTGGTAGGATTTCAACGGGGTCCGCCTCGGGACGCACGAGCACGCACGAGGCGGTCGCACGCCTTCAGCTCGCCCCACCGGCAGGACGTCCCACGATACATGCCAGTTAAACACCGACGGGCGGTGAACCAACAGCGTGGGACACAAATCCAACTACGAGCTTTTTAACCGCAACAACTTTAATATACGCTATTGGAGCTGGAATTACCGCGGCTGCTGGCACCAGACCTTGCCCTCCAATAGATACTCGTTAAAGGATTTAAAGTGTACTCATTCCGATTACGGGGCCTCGGATGAGTCCCGTATCGTTATTTTTCGTCACTACCTCCCCGTGCCGGGAGTGGGTAATTTGCGCGCCTGCTGCCTTCCTTGGATGTGGTAGCCGTTTCTCAGGCTCCCTCTCCGGAATCGAACCCTGATTCCCCGTTACCCGTTACAACCATGGTAGGCGCAGAACCTACCATCGACAGTTGATAAGGCAGACATTTGAAAGATGCGTCGCCGGTACGAGGGACCGTGCGATCAGCCCAAAGTTATTCAGAGTCACCAAGGCAAACGGACCGGACGAGCCGACCGATTGGTTTTGATCTAATAAAAGCGTCCCTTCCATCTCTGGTCGGGACTCTGTTTGCATGTATTAGCTCTAGAATTACCACAGTTATCCAAGTAACGTGGGGTACGATCTAAGGAACCATAACTGATTTAATGAGCCATTCGCGGTTTCACCTTAATGCGGCTTGTACTGAGACATGCATGGCTTAATCTTTGAGACAAGCATATGACTACTGGCAGGATCAACCAGGGGAGCTGCGTCAACTAGAGCTGAGCAGCCGGCCGCCCGGGGGAGTGTGTCCCGGGGGGCCCGCGCGAACACGCAAGCGTCCGCTCAATCATTCTGCAAACAGGAGGAGGCTGAGCTCCCCTGCACAATACACCTCGAAACCCTCTCAGGTCCCGGCGGCGCGCAGCGCCGTCCCAAGTACTTGGTCGGGTTCGAGAGAGGCGCAATCGCCCGGAGTTAGGCGAGTAGACGCTTTCGGTGCGACCACCCGTGCTCCCAACTGAGCTTGCCGCTGCCGACAGAGGCCCGGGAGCGTGCTGTCGTGGCATTGCCGGCGGGAGACAACACGCGCCACCTACGGTGACCGGCAGCTCCAACGCCAGCGCCACAGAAGGACAAAAGCCCCACTTGGGTGCCGAAGCGAACTCTCCCAGCACAGCGCACGCGCCAACACATCCGCACAGCTGCGATACAAACCACCAGCGAGAACCGCTGGGGCGACCGAGCAGCAGACGGCGTCGCGGCGCCGAGCGCCGGGCGGCGGCGCATCCTCAACGCACACAGTCCTCAATCGGACCAGCACACTGAAGATGTCCACCGCGCTTCGCACCGGGCCCGCGAGGACCTACTTTGGCCGCACGGCGCCGCGCGCAGGGTGCGCCGGCGCGCAGCTGCGACGCCTGCCGCGTCCGTCGGCCGGCGCGCCTGCCACTGGCCGCCCCCACCAGCCGGCTGTAGCGCGTGCGCCCACGCACCGCGCGGCCAGCACGCCGGGAGGCGCCCCCTCACCGGCCGGGGACGGTCCCACCCAGCCACCGCCGCGTATCGCTTCACACCCAGATGCCGTTCAGTTTCGTCGGCATGGTGGGTATCGCTGGAACAACCGGTTAGTACCTCAACCTATCGTCGCCATCACCGATTCACCCCTAGCGAGAACAACCGCACCACAACAGGTTACCATTTGTTCATTTGCGTAACTTCACCAGAAAACGCAGGCGTCCATCGCCATTTGCAACTTCAACGATTATTGCATGCCTGTGTCAGGTGTCACGCCACACTACGTCTGCCCACATACACGCAACAAAATGTGCACGCCTAGACAATACGTGGAAGGTGGCCCCCGTACGTATGCGATGTCCATTGCTCGAACGACTGTCAACCGGCCTCTGTAGCATGTCGCAGATATGGAACGCGGTGCACCATGCCATCACGGTGTGTGAGGAGAGACGACTAGGTCCGAATACATCAACAGACAGCTCATGCTGATCGCCATCCACGGCGTCCGTTCCTCCCACACGTCTCTATGGCGTACCACACTGCAATCCAGCTCTCATAGGGAGACGACACGTAGCTGCGTGCACAATATTTGCACTGTATGGTCCGCCGTTTTTGGGCGCAGTCGTTGTGCGGTCACACATGTGCCACGATGTATCATTCAGTACATAAGGACGAATGTGCAGTACAGATTGTGGTTCACGCGTACGACATCAGCGGACAGTTGACACAGGCCGCACCACAACGTAGCCTGAGTACGTCGCATGCGAAGGGCATTGAACATGCAAACTTCTCACCAACCAGCTTGCGAAGGCAGGGGGCAAGGTGGGGACGTGGGGAGGGGCGGCATGTACGTCCTGCTGCCATCCACATTACAGTGTACAGCAGGAGCATGTGGAAAGTGAGCAAGACTTGCAAGGTGTTTAACATGAAGCGATACACAGGGGTGCGGGCAGTGCGAGTAGCGAACTATATTGCGAGGGTTGCGGGTGGGCAACACTACAGTAATTGAACGAGTCGTATAACAATTACAGAGCAGGTTTAGGCGACAACGTGGGTTACGTTAAGGCGACAACATGGGTTAGGTTAAGGCACAACATGGGTTAGGTTAAGGCACAACATGGGTTAGGTTAAGGCACAACATGGGTTAGGTTAAGGCACAACATGGGTTAGGTTAAGGCACAACATGGGTTAGGTTAAGGCACAACATGGGTTAGGTTAAGGCACAACATGGGTTAGGTTAAGGCACAACATGGGTTAGGTTGAGGCACAACATGGGTTAGGTTAAGGCACAACATGGGTTAGGTTGAGGCACAACATGGGTTAGGTTGAGGCACAACATGGGTTAGGTTGAGGCACAACATGGGTTAGGTTAAGGTACAACATGGGTTAGGTTAAGGTACAACATGGGTTAGGTTAAGGTACAACATGGGTTAGGTTAAGGTACAACATGGGTTAGGTTAAGGTACAACATGGGTTAGGTTAAGGTACAACATAGGTTAGGTTAAGGTACAACATAGGTTAGGTTAAGGTACAACATAGGTTAGGTTAAGGTACAACATAGGTTAGGTTAAGGTACAACATAGGTTAGGTTAAGGTACAACATAGGTTAGGTTAAGGTACAACATAGGTTAGGTTAAGGTACAACATAGGTTAGGTTAGGTTAGGTTAGGTTACACGTTGTTGTACGGAAAGGTGTAGGGGGGGGGGGGGCGGGGGCGGCAGGTTCGTTGATAGTGATTATAGTAAGTGAATGCTTGTGACATGATCAGATTTGTCACGTCAGGATGCACCTTTGGCTTATTAGAGGCGGCGCTCCAATTCTATGCTTGTGTGAGACCTGTGTCTTTGACTCATGTCATTGTTTGTGCGCTGTGACAGGAGGTACTATTGTGATGTTGGGTGCACCGTTGTATAGGACATGTGTGGGTGTTGGTGCCTGGTCTGCGCAATGGTGGATGTCGAAAGGCTGGGATATTGTATTTTCCGCACGGACCTCCTGGTCTGGTTGTGATAGTGTGGATTGTGTAATGTGGCGGAGAAGATGCACTGGATGTTGTTCCATGCTGGTGCTTACATATTGTATGTGCGCCTGTTAGAAGCAGAGAGTGGTGCGTGATCAGAGTGTCTGGCTGACGTGTGGTTCCCATTTTGGGCAGACTCTTTCAGCATGTATACGGACAGTTGTGTATATTTGCTGTAGTTTGATGGCTCTGCATTGATTACTAATCAGCGCCGTGTGTACGGGTAATCTGGTTCCAGTCCAAAATGTTCCATCTGTGTACATTAGTGACAAAGACTCCCCCCATGCAGTGGGGCTCGGTCTGTTATAACTCTTCCGCGTAATATATTTGCCCCACGTTTTTGCGACTGCGAGTGCGAGTGCAACGCGCATGGGGACCGACATGCTGATGGCTCGGTATCGGACGCCGTACAGTGAGCAACGCGATCGCGTCTCTCGCTCGTAAGTGGTACAGGTCGCGGCTCATGTATACGGACAGCGGGAATGTCGCATATTGGAAATAACTCTTCATGAAACGCAAGTTATAGGGGTGGATTGCACTTTACGAGTGCGGGAAACGTCCGCCGTTCATCCGCTGGAGGTGCGAGTTTGGCGGTTGGGGTGGTGCACGAACGGGTGCGGGTGGCGTCATTGCCGGTCCACGGCTTCGTGCGGCAGAGCCACTGGAGATTGGGTGCTATGGTCGACAGAGGCTGCAGCCTTTGTGGGTGGCGTCGAAAGGCGGCCACTGTGGCGCCATCGCTGTCTTAGTCGGCTTGGCGTCTCATAGATGGCGGTAGCGTCGTTGCAGGAGGTCATGTTGCGGGAGACCTACAGATGGCGGTATGTTTTGTGGTGCGGACGTAGTGTTGTCAGATGCGCA